>NW_025919524.1:0-4000 GCF_907164915.1 Impatiens glandulifera | reverse complement strand
ATAGTTTATGAATTTGAAATAAATATAATATCATTAAAAGTTTAATTATAAAATTGATTTAGTTTAATGTTTTTACAACTTATTTTTGTGTAAAAGTGATTTAAATTGAAAGTGTAAAGAAATTTTTTTTGAAATAGTTTAAGATAGTTTGAATTTTTTTTTAAACAAAATTCATTACTACTTTTTATGGCTTTATTTTTTTTTTGGAAATATAAGTTTTTAGTGTCTAAAGATCATAATTACAAAATATAACTTTAATATTTTTTATAATGTAATCCATGATTTAAGATATTTTTAGAAAATTTAAAAATATTTGATTTAAAATGATTTAGGATCTAAGCATGTATTGCTCTTGATTTAGGATAAAATTTTGAAATATTTGGTTAACAATGATTTAAAATTTAAGCATCATATTGTTCTTAATTATAATACATTTTACAAATATTTGGTTAAAAATGATTTAGGATTTATTTATTAGTATTTTACTAGTATTTATTTAGGATAAATTTTGGTTTTTCTAAATTGAGAAAATGTTTATTAACGATTTTTTTTTAATAATTCTGTTATTTTTAATTGTTTGTTCTTTATCTCAAGTTTACAAAGTCACCTAAAATAGTTTGGTTATTAAATTTGTTTGAGTTATTACGCTATTATTATTAGTATTATAATTATAATTATTATTATCATTTTTTTTGTTTTATTATTATTATTATTGATTGTTTTTTTTATTTTTGTATTATGCTATAATTATTTGTATTATTATATTATTGTATTTTTTGTTTAGGGTTTTATTATTACTATTATATATATATATATATATATATATATATATATATATATATATATATATATTACTTGTGAAAAAGGGGTCAAAACCGAGAGTAAAAACTCTCAGTTTTGACCCTATAACTTTTGGTATAGACCAAATTCCGAGAGTTAAGGTAACTCTCGTCATCCCTCGGTATTGACTCTGTCGTTAAAAATAATTGTGCATTTACCGAATGATATCCTAGAGTTTTTGGTTTAGATAACCGAGAGTTGTATGGAAAACTTTTGGTTTTTCTTCAAAGGGGAAAACCGACAGTTATTCAATTAACCTTCGGTGTTTCACTTTGAAGAAAACCGAGAGTTATTGAATTAACCTTCGTTTTTTCCCTTTGAAGAAAAACCGAAAGTTATTCAATTAACCTTCGGTTTTACCCTTTCAAGAAAAACCGAAAGATATGCAATTAACTTTCGGTTTTTGCCTATGATGAAAAACCGAAAGATATGCAATTAATCTTCGGTTTTTCCCTTTGAGGAAAAACCGAAAGTTATTAAGTTAACCTTCGGTTTTTCACTTTGAAGAAAAACCGAAAGATATTCAATTAACCTTCGGTTTTTCCCCTTGAAGAAAAACCAAGAGTTATTAAGTTAACCTTCGGTTTTTCACTTCGAAGAAAAACCGAAAGATTCCAATTAACTTTCAGTTTTTCCCTACAAAATTTACAAAATAGCCCTATTGTTTTGTGCTCAACCGAAACCGAAACCTAAACCTGTTCAGCCAAACCAATCAATTCATAAAACAAAATGATCATTCCAAAATTCTCAAATCAATCATCCCAACAACATGTTTTACATTAACCATTAAACCTATTCAATCAATTCATATATTCGAAACGTCTTAGAATTAGCTGGTGGGGGGAGGAGGTGGTTGATATTGCCGCATAAACATTTTAAAACTCTCTAATCTTGCATTCAATTCTAACCCTTTCCTTCTCCTGTTTTGCACTTTCCCAATCCATTCTTGAAATCAATTCTACCTTTTCCGCTTGTATTTGATTAATCGTTTGAGTTTTTTCTTCATCGCCATTCTTTGATTCTCCTCAAACAATCGATATGTGGCTCGTTGAGAATTGTTAGAACTTCGGAGATCCTCACGAAAGTGTGTGGGTCGGACGCCTGATCCCATACCGAATACTCTCCCATGCTTTTGGCGTCCGAATACTCTCTCCGTTAACTTAAAGTCTGATATTTTCGGTTCGTTACTTAGAACTTCCTCCATCTCAACCTGCACATTTGAAATAATTTGTCAATTATACAATAATTTATAAACTAGTTATAAGTAATTTATTTAAATTCAATTCACTTACAATTTTCTCTTGCACGCGTTCGTCCGGGACGGGAGTTGGGTTTTCTTTTGTCGGTTTTGGGGTACGGGTCCTCTTGAACACTTTAACGACAGATGGAGCCCGTCCCATTTCAATCGTCTGTTGAAATAAAAAAATTATATAATTCATAACCATCTTTATATTAAGTTATTACAAATAATGTACTTACCAACTCTTCTTCAATTTGAGCAAACGGTCTACTTTCCGTATGATGCGAGAATTTCAGCTTCTTTCTGTTAGCTATATTTGTGCTACTATTTTTCTGAATTTCAAATAAACAAATTAAATTTAGAATAACTAATATCATATTTCATTTGAATTATGAAACTGTACCTTAAATTTGTCCGTAAAGAAATGGTTGCGACACACAAACTCCCAATCATCTCGATCGTAGTCTGGTGGAGGATTGGCAAGTACCGCCGCCTCGTCTCCTTTATGGACGTGGATATATTTCTTGTTCAAATCCGAGCGTCATCTATCCCATATCTGCTTGACGTGTCCCAATCCTGTCTTTCGAAAAGAATTAATAGGACCATTAGTAGCCTCGAACGGATCCTGAAAATAAAAACATTCAAATGTTATAAAATAATTATTGAATGATTAATGTATAATTAATTAATTATTACCTTCACAACAGTCTAAATGTAATCCAATTGATCAGCACTTATTGCCTTCCACTTCAAAAGATGGTGTGAGACGGCTGAGGGATCCCGCACAACCGACCCCACAAGTCTAGACCACCTTGTTCTTCCCTCGTCAGCACCGCCGAGCCTCCCATCTACATCTCTAAAAGTCAGAGGAATCCTTGTCCACTCTAGTCTATTAGATAACGCAATATTCTTGTTTTCCCCCGTCTATTGCAGGCACAAGATTCTTCAAAATTATCAAATTCATAATATTATATGTGAATCAATTTAAACTATAACTAATTATAAACAATTTACCTGTCGATGATGGGTCGGGAGTGGATCCATGCTCCTCCTCTTCATCCTCCTCTTGAGGCTCCTCGTGACCCTCGTCGTCAGCCTCATCGTCGTCATCCCCCATATCAGCAAACGTACTCTCTACAAACTCTTCTGCCTTAGCAGCATCTACATCCTCGTCTGCTGGGGGAGCAATAGTTATCGGGACCACATCAATAGGTGGTTGATCTCTAGAAGACGATTCTCGGAGCCTTAAGTTTTCTGATTGTGCAATGAGGTTCTGGTACGGCTTAGAGAGTTTGCTGGGTGTTTTCCTCATACTGCACCAAGGTTCTTTACTAACTTTAGACATTCTTAATGCATACTATTAATAGAGCGAATAATTAAAATAAAGTAGTAATAAGAATTAATATAAAGTAAAAAACATAAATCTACCTAATTAATTAATCTGAACTATATATTTGTAAACCGCAGTTTTATTTTTGTCACAATCTTCCAACCGGGTCGGGCTGACATATCAGGGGCGTAAAATACTTGTTTTGCTTGACTCGCCAATATATACGGGTCTTGACTTTGGATTTTTAAAATTCGGTTTACATTTATACTTACGAAGCCATATTTATCCACTTTCACTCCTAGTTCCCCCGAGTGTGTATCAATCCACTTACACTTGAATAAAACAACTCGTTTCTGAGAAAAGTATTACACTTCGATTATATCCGTTAAAACTCCGTAGTATGACATAGTTTCAGAATCATTGAAACCTTCAACAACCACCCCACTATTTTGAGTGGTCAAACCTTCGTCGTGTTTTTCTGTACAGAATTTGTATCCGTTTACTTTACACCAAATATACATAGACGAGTACATACTTGGACCTTCTCCTAAGATCTTGAGGTCTCTTGATATGTCGTTAAATTCGGCTAA
>NW_025919523.1:0-52034 GCF_907164915.1 Impatiens glandulifera | reverse complement strand
TTTTAATAATTGATACATTATTAAATTAGTTATACAAGTATATAAATAAATAAAATAAATAAAAATAAATTGAATGAAAACGTCTTTGATTTTGATTACTTATAGGATGTCAATATTTTCTTTAATATTATTTGACTATTTCTTGGGGTGATAATTTTCAAAACATTGATTTAAAATGATCACTTCATGAATGTCAATTTAATCTTATCTATATCTTAGAAGCTTCTTCATTGATAATGATATTTATCTATTTGTATACGAGCTTCCCAAATTTTATAAAAATAATAGGCTTACAACAATTTATCTCTTTTTTCATGATATAAGTATTAAAACTTAAGTTCATTATTTTAATTATCTATTTGAACTATATTATATTAATATAAATAAAAATATTAATAATAATAATATTTGATGTTTAAGCAAGATAGAGAGCCATTTATATAGTACTAGTTGCGTAAATGTTGGTAACTGTGTGCGTAGTTAATATATATAACTTTTTAATTAAGTTGATAAGGCATGTTTGAAACAACTTCATAAAATGCTTTTGTTATATATAATTTATTTATTTTTTTACCTAATTTTGATATCTTAAGACTTGTTTGGATTAGGGTTATTTGAATAACTTGTAGAAAAAATTGATTATTATTTTAATGAACTAATGATTTTTTTTTTAAAAAAAAATACATAAATGTTCATATATATATATATATAAATAAAAAATAATAATTTAACTTTGAAATATATATATATATCATCTTTCTCTTCTAATGTTTCTAGTGGTTAAGAAAATCAAAATGTTATCATTCACTAATCTACTCATATGATTCAAAATTCAGACCTCAAAATAAGCAATTGATGAAGAAATTAAGAACACTCACAGCTAAAAGTTGATTCACTCTATTTCGAATTAGAATACTTGTGAAACACAATGACTTCATTGCATCAATGTCAAAATTCATTCGAGTAGCGACTGAAAAATCTAAAACAAAATAATAATAAGATATATTAGTGAACAAATTCACAAAGATAAACTGATCAAATGATATATAAAATGATATATAGACCGATTCTACTAGTAATTGAACTAGTAGTAAAAAGTTGGATTATATTTCTACTCTCTCATAACAGCGGGTCAGAGATATTTTTCACTTGAAATTAGGGCGTAATAAATATATATATATATATATATATTTATATATATATATATAACAATATATATATTATGGTAGTGTTTGGTATATAGTATTAGTTATGTATGTATAAATTGTAAAGGGTATAAATTGTAGAGAGGTATTAGAAAGTATAAATTATATAAGTTAATAGTGTTTGGTTGAGAGTATAAAATAAATATAAATTATATAAATTTTATTATTTTATATTTGGTTGGTGGTATAAAAAAGTAGTAAAAAGTGTAAAAGACTATTTTATCCTTATATTTATATAAATTATTTTTAATTATTATTTTAATATTTATTTTATAAGTAGTTTGTATTATTAATCATATTATAATTAATATATTTATTTTATATGTATTTTTATTATTAATTATATTGAAATTAATAAAAAATAATATATAATTATTATATAAATATATTTTTTAAATAAATAATATTATTATATGATTACATTATTTTTGTATATAAAATTTTAATCTTTATAATTATATAAATATTTTAATCATTATAATTATATAAATATTTATAAATAATTAATACTATCCATCAACACTATATCATGCAATGAAGATGAGGGAGGAGAAGAGGAAAAAGGATAAAGAACAAATAACGAATGAGTGTTATGTAAACAAAATATAATAAAAAAAGATATGAGGGTAATCATGGATTAAAAATTTAGTGAAGGTTTGTAACAGGTGGAGGCAGTTACAAATTTATACATAGTTTAAGGTATAAATTATACCAGTTATATTACTGTAGTTATAAAATTTTTCAACGAAACAATTAATACATTTTACTGTAAATATAATTATAATATAACTACAGTCTTATACTTCTTACCAAACGAAGACTATATATAAATATATATATATATATATATATATAAATATATTTAGACGTCCAAATTAAATCACGTCAACCAAAAAACCAAAATTATATATATATAACAACACAAACATAATTTTGGATGTTGCACTTAATTTAAATTTATAAATTAAAGGAGGTTATCCTAATAAAATAGTATTCATATATATCATTATAGCAAACTAAATTATGTCTGAAATAAAAAAAAATATATATATATATCTTAAAAATTCTGAAACTTATCATCACAAGAGAGATTATTTATTATTTTGTTTTATTTTCTAACTTTCAATTTTGTAGTGGCTTATAGTAATAAATTTTTAATAATTATTTGAGCCTTCATTATTTTTTGTTTTAACCATTTATTTTTTTAATTAATTTTGTTATGCTTTCAAGGTAATTGATATTTATAGACGTTTTGACTTTTTTTTAAATAGAGTATTAATTCGGGATTTAAGTATTTTAATTTGTTGAAGTTGATTGAGTGATTTAAAAATGTGTAATTTAAGAAAATATTTGAAAACTTTTGAAGAGTGTTAAATTTTGTATTTATTTTTCCAAAAAAATCATAACGACATAACTAATTATTTTATCGTTGTTTGCTCTAACCTTAGCTTGGAAGGATTCAAAACCAAGTTTTAACTAAGTCTATAACAAATAAAATTTTAAGTACTATATTTCTTTGTATTCATTTAGTAGTTCAGTTATAGTTTAATCACGTGTTCTTTGTTTTATGGTTTGGCATCTGATTTTCAAAAGCTTAAATGTTGAAATTTTCTACTTTATTTAGTAATTTTCTTATTATTTGAAAAAAAATATATAATCATTAGAATAACTAACTATTAATTCTCTCATCTATTCTATTTAACACTTCCCTGCATAAGATGTTTTCTCCCTTTTAAGAATGATGTAAAAGAGTCAAACAACGTTCAAGGCATCATGTCAATATTCATTCATCTAAATAGGGAGATCAGAGAAAAACCCTAATACTCTTTGAAACTTGCTGGAGAAATCATCGGAATTCGTCGTCGGAACTCGAGATCATCGTCGTGCAATTTGGTGTTGTGCATTCTACGTGTTGTGTCGTGCAATCATCGTGTCATGCATTCTTTGTTTCGTGCATTCTTTGTGTCGTGCAATCGCCATGTTGTTTCGTGCATTCGGTGTGCTGTGTCATGCAATCGTAAACATCGTGAGATGCAATCGACGTGTTGTGTAATTGATTTTTTACTTAGCATTGAGCCTAATCTCTTGGAATATTAAATAATACACCCTCGATTACGGTTTTTATTGTGATCATCTTTTAGGATTTCTCTACTCTCATCATCAAAAGTCATTCACCTTGAAACTCTGGTATTATTCTTGAATTTCTTGTACAGAATATATAACTGAAGATTCTTCCTTAATAACAAGATCTACACATTCTTTTAGTTGTATTTGCTCTGATTTCTTTTATGAGGAAGAAGAACAAAAAATTCAAAGAAATAAGAGATTTCATTCTAAAATAAATTAAGAGTGTTGTAAAAAAAAAACATTGACATGATAGTTGATGAAGTTATCAGAGAAAAGTAGGAGGAAACCAATGTTAAATCAACCGATCCAATAGAAATTCCTATAGAAAAGAATGCAGAAAAATAAGGTAACAAAGAGAGTGTATGGAAGGTTGGTTATAACGAAAGAGGTAGCATGTTTGGTCTTAAAAACCAGATTACCAAACTCCTGGTGAATGCTAAGAAGGGAGATCACAATAAGTAAAGAGAAAGCTCAACAAATAATAGTACAACTCAATATTTATTATTTCTAGGACTGGAATTTGCTGAAGAAAGCAGAATATGAGGAGATAGTTGCAATGAAAGAGCTGATGAAGGCTCCTAAATCTAAGAGCTACACTATCATGAGTAATTCAACATGGAAAGTCAACGAGGTTTGGAAGAATAAAACAGAAAAGAAATCTAAAGACCAAGCATACAAAAGAAAAGTCTACTTGAGGGATATTCAAACAAAAATATAGGTACTCAACTCTCCTTTTGAATTCAAACTACCTTCTAAAGTAGATGAAAAATGTATTGAAAATTAGGAGTTTGTGGTGGTTGGAAACATCATTGGGAAAAATAGAGTATCATTCATAACTACCAAAGAAACTATAATTAAATAGTGGGAAGAATATGGGCTTGAAAATTTTTCTGCAAATATACATGATCTCTACTTCCTATAGTTCAAAAATGGCTCAAATTTGAAAGAAATCTAGGTGAAAAGGCATATTTACATAGGATCAAATTGCATGAAGCTAGAAAAGTGGTCAAAAAAGATGAATCGATAGAGCAGACCAAAGGAAATGGCCCAGATTTAGTTCAAGCTCTAAAACATTTCAACCCACATGTATAATGATGAAGTGTTAGTCATTTTGTAGGTACAATTGGGAAACCATTATATATGGACCAAATAACTAAAGGAGGAGAACACTTGTCCTTTATTAGAATTAACATTTAAGTGCAAACTAAGAGTGTACTATCAATAAAACGGTAGTTGTTGAAAAGAAAGAAAATCACAATGTCATGGAGATCTCTTATGAATAGAAACCAACAAGGTGTGCTTTATGTAACACTTTCATGTAAAATAAATATGATAAAGCTAAAAAATAAGAGCATAGAAACTAGAAAATCCAGAAGTAAAAATGAAAAAGAAGGAAACAGAGAAGACTAAACTCAAAGATAAAACATTATAAGAAAACAAGAAGGATTCTGGGAAAAAGGAAAGTAGTGATGGAAAGAAAATAAAGAGAATCAAGATGGAGAGGAAAATAAAAATTGATATAATACAAAGGATAATGATGAAAATGGAATATGAACCTTAAGTTGTTGTTGAGAAAACTCAAGAGGATGACACCCATAATTTCAAAGCTAAAATAGAGAATTCTAAATTCGATAAAAAAAAGATTCAAAAACCGATGTGGAGTCTAACTGAAGCCGAAGATAAGGAAGACAAGAACACATAAATTCAAGTTGAAGATAAAAAAAAGTAAAAACCCTGAAATTTTCAAAAACAATTATTTCTATCAAATCAGAACGGGCTCGTACAAAGAAAGAATTCAAAATAAGTAACAACAATACTCATCATCCTATTTAATACAGTCTCCTTTCATCGTCAGAGGAAGGGGAAGGAGAAAGGGAAGAAGGTCTCTCAATGAAAACGAATGGAATGCAAAATTTCTAGACTGAATGATTAGCTTTGAATGTAATTTTTTCTTTTTATAATCCCTATTTTTTCCCCTATTTTTTTAGAATATATAAATGCTAATAATTCGTTTTTTAGGATATTTTGATTGTCATTTTAATCATAGTTAGAGTTTGTCTAGCTATGATTTATGACCCTCCCACTTTTGATATATTAATGAAATGGTTATAATTGTTTTGAAAAAATGCAAAAAAAACCATTCTTTTGTTCTATCATTGTTCATGATTTTTCCTTCCAAAGTTGTTATGTTATTTACCCTCAAATATTCTACCAAAACGTCAATCTGGATCATCTTCCAACCCTTTTTAATTTGGTTGATTTCAACCCAACTAACACATTGATCCCAAAAATCCCAAATTATTTTTGGCATAACTCCAATCAACGTTGAGTATCTCACATAATGATCAATAGAGAAAAAAAGAGTATGTGGGATATTTGTTACATTAGATTTCTAGAACAATTAGTAAAAAAGTAATATTTAAAGGCGGTTTTAACCGCCATTAAAAGATAATTTCCCGTAGTTAAAGCCTATTAACTGCGGTTTAAATACCGTAAGCAACCGTCGTTAAAAGTTCCGCCGTTAAAAAAAATAATCAATAAACGCGGGAAAAATACCGTAGTTAATAGTCTACAACGGTGGTTTAATAAACGGCAGTTAATAGTCTCTAACTACGGTTTGTATAAAGATATGTTTGTCAATAAAGGCGGTAAACTTACCGTAGTTAATAGTCTTCAACTGCGGTAACTTTATCGCTCTTATTAAGTAACACTTTTTTAACGGCGAAACTTTTAACTACGGTTGACTGTGGTAAAATTACCGTAGTAAATAGTCATTAACTGTAGTTTTATAAACCGTAGTTAGAGACTATTAACTACGGTAACTTTACCTCTCTTAGTTAATAGTCTTTAACTGCGGTTTATAAAACTGCATTTAAAAACTATTAACTACAATATTTTTACCGTCTTTATTGATTAATGATTCTAACAGAAAATTTTTTAATTGCGGTAAATTTATCGTAATTAGTGCAATAATCTAAAAAATAAACATTAAAACTTATTGTTAGGATCTAGGTAGCCGCTGGAGGACCGGGGTTGAACCGGTTAGCGGTTCTCACTCGAAGGGTGGTGGTTAATCCGGTTAGAGATTAACACCGGGGTTTCAATACTACACAACCTGTCACAAACCCTTGAACTAGGTTCAAGTGCGGAAGGGGTTTGCTTTCAGGTTGAAGCAGCACACTTGTATAATAGGCAAGGCCGGTTTCGAATGATGGAGGTTTGAAAAATGGTGGGTCGGTTTCGGTAACCTGGTGGTTTGGTATGGATAATATAGAGTCAGTTTAGAGCGGTGTAGTTAAGTTAATGTAAATCGGTTAGACAATGGAGCCGGCAGAAAGTAAATAACAAGACCGATGTTATGGATGTTCGGAGATAAAACTCCTACGTCACCCCTTCCTCTCGAAACCGCGAGAAGGATATTCACTAAGGAATACAGATACAATCCGATCGAGACTTATTTCCTGCTCGATAACACTCTTACAATTTGTATCGGAATTGTAAATTAAACACTTCAACTTTAACACTAGGCTTTCTAGAGAGAGAGCACACTGTTTTTCACTTGTAAATTAAATGCTCGCTTGTGTGTCACACTTGTCCCGCATTTACTCTTCTTCAACTGCCCCTTTTTATAGGTGAAATATGCCAACGGTCATATTTCACTACCTTGAATCTGATTGGCTGAGTAGAGATGCAGAGGTTCAGTGATTCATTGATTCAGAACCTGCGGTCACCTTTCCAGACCTGACGGTCAACATCAGACCTGGCAGTCTGTTCTTCCGGTTTGCAAGACAAACCTGCTGGGTTTGTCTTTTATTCAATGTAGATATTGTCTGTTAGACAGTTGTCTGTACTTGGAAGATCTCCTTTCTGACTTATCCCGAAGTGGAAAGATCCGGCAGGACTGTCTTCTGTAGCCTGCAGACTTTCCTCAGACTTGTATGGATATGGAAGTGTTTAGTCTGTTCCTTTGGTATCATTCTCAGCAGATACCCGAATTGTCTTCTTGTACGAGTCGGTTATTTGACTTAACCGGATGGCTTCCGGTATGAGTGATGTAACCGGACTTCTTCCGGTTATTCCTTTGCGTTGTGGCCAGTCGGCTGTCTGATGTTTCCGTTTTTAAGCTTTGACCGATCCTTTCATTGTGCTGTCATGTTCCAAGTATTCTTGGTCGGTTTAGTAGCTTGACCGACTAGTTTTCTTAGCCGGTTCTTTTGTTTGTCCGGTCCGGTTTTCTGCATGAAAGGTTTATTTAAGTTAGGTTTATTTGAACCGGTCTAATTTTATAAATAAAACCATTCAACAAAATATTTATACTATATAAATAACAAAAAATAATTTATATGACCGAAAAAGTATAATTACATCAAAATATTATTACAATAAAATTTGTGTTTATTAAGGTAACTAATCAAATAAATTATCATTCCTAAACTTCTTAACAATTTATCAAATAAATTATCATTCCCAAACTTTATAACAATTTATCTTCCTTATTTTTAGGTTGAGTTATAATTTATTAAAACCAATATTCTTCCCAAATCATTAAAACCTTTAAAACATTAAGATAAAAATTTATAAATTAATAACAAAATTATAATTTAACAATTATAACTAGTTTAAATAAATTTTATAAAAAAATAATCATTTAATCCCTATGTAAACATAATTTTCTAATAAATTTAATCATTTCATAAACATAATGGATATAAATAATTTTACAACCAAATAATATCATAATATTACAATTTCACAACCAAATAATATCAATTTTTTTAATAATAAGCATAAATTTTTAAGTTTATACACATTCTAAATAATATTTAAGAACATTACATTATAAAACAAACATAATTTTAAACTTGAAATAAATTATCATTTTATACATAAAATCTAAATATATCTTCTGATAAAAGAACGTTAATTTATTTTACTTAAATTATTATATTAATAAAAAAAATTAAAGAATCATCATAAACGAAATCATACCTTATTGATTTAGAGTTTTTGGGCCTTAACAATTTGATTCAACATCTTTCTCATATCACATATTTCAAATTGAGTATATATAATTAGGGGTGTTCATCGGTTCGGTTTCGGGTTATTCGAGTTCCTCAATTCGGTTTCTTCGAATTTTTTATTTTTTTTCGTCAATTCGAAAACCGAACCGAATTCGAATAAATTCTAATTAAACCGAACCGAATTCGAATTTTATATTCAGTTTGAACTTCGAATAATTCGAATTCAAACCGAATTCAATTTCTTTTATTTTAAACTCAAAATAAAATATACCAACCAAGAATTGAACTCGGGTCTATACCACTAGACCACTAGTGTTTTTGTTTCATTTTTTTCTTTTATTATAAATCTTAATTCAAAATATTCTAGTTTGATTATTTTGAACTTATTCTTAAGTTAAGTTTGGAAGAATAAATAATAAAAAATTAATTCGGTTTTCGGTTTGGTTTTCGAGTTGAAACCCAAACTCGAAAACCAATTCGAAAACCGTTTTTGAAATCGAATTGGTTTGAAATTCGATTCGAAAACCGAAAATGAAATTCGAATTCGGTCGGATATTCGGTTCAGACCAAATATTGAACACCCATATATATAATCCGAATTTGAATCAACATTTTTGTCCAATTAAGTATATATAATAATTTAATCTAATCTTTCAAAATATATAAATATGAGAGGTTTGAGAATAAGCCTAGTAGAAGGGTGTGAGGGGAGGCGAAGAAGTTACGAAGTAATGGAATGAGGAAGGTAAAGAAGTAATAAGTTACGAAGTAATTGAATGAGGAAGGTGAAGAAGTAATAGAATGAAGAGGTTAGAGAGGTAAGATAAGATGTAATGGAAAGTGAGGGAGGTAAAATGAATAAGTAATGGAGAATGTGGAAGTAGAGAGAGGAAACATCTTTATCTAGTTCTAACAATAAAAAACATAATTATAAATTTTATATCGTTTAATTTGTTTTAATTAAATTAATAAAAAAATATTTAATTTTTTTTACTAAATATTAAAAATTAGTCGATATAATTTTATTTTATCACATATAACTATACATTTTAAATATTTAATTAAAATTTTGATAATATATATATATATATATATATATCATAATTTTAATTTTATGTCACAAATTTATTAATAATTATCTAATAATCGTTTTTTCTAATTAAGATTTATCTATATACACGTTATATATATATATATATATATATATATATATATATATATATATATATATATTTATAAATATTTATAAATATATATATATATATATATATATTTTTTGATGTATTAGTAAATTTATTAATAATTATATTATTTTAATATATTATTTTTTTAACTCATAATTTATTATATATAACTTATATATATATACAAATATATTTTATTTTATTATACATATTATTTAATTTTAAATAAATTAGTTAAATCTTTTAATGAGTAGACTAATTCATTTAATAATTAATTTTAAAAATTAGTTTATATTAAAATATTAATGAATACACTAATTCATTACTAATTAATTAAAAAAAATTAGTTAATATTAAAATATTAATACATTTACTGGGTCATATTTATATATAACACATTTCTTAAAAATGATCATGATTAATTTTTAAATTCTTTATTACTTATCAAAGTCTTTATCTGTTTAAACCTTTATGATTTTGTATATAAGTTTGGATTTATATCATGCAAATTAAAATGTCATTATTTATACATTATTTATATTCTTAAAATCATATATATTATTTATAACATGCAAATTAAAAAGTCATTATTTATATATTATTTATATTCTTAAAATCATGTATATTATAAAGTTAAAATTGATATTTAACTTTTATAAAATTATATATATATATATTAATGTTTCTGTATTTATATATTAGATTAGATCAATATATTTATTATAATAATAATTAGTTTTTTATTACTTTCAATAAATTAATAAATTTTACTATATAATTAATTTTTTTTAATTTAATATTAAAATTTATAGATATAATTTTATTTTATCCATGTATAATTATAAATTTTATAAAATAATATATAATATTAAAATTGATATATAATTACAAATTTTATATACATTTACAAATCTAACAATAAATTTCTAATTTCAAGCATTAAATATTATGACTTTTAATTATTTTTATAAATCATACATGATAAAAGAATTATAAATACAAAAACTAATTATAATTTAAAATTTTGTAAATTTACTTAAATTTAAATTATTAAATTCATAATCTCATTTTTATAAAATATAAAATATTTATATTTGTCTTATTTGGGAATGATCATGTATTATATTTAAGTATGAACCTATTATATTTGTTAGATTTCGATAGACTCTTTATATGAGTGTATCAAATATTAAGTTGAGTTAGTTTGACATATTTTTATAGAAAAAGTTTATAAATAATACTAAAAAAATAAATTTTATTTTAAATAAAAATTTCATAGTAAATAAATATGTCAATAATAAAATAGTAGTTTAATAAATAACTAATTAATTTATAGAATACGTTCATACAAAAATCTATATTTACTTAGTTAATTAGTTGATTTAGGATAAAATTTATTTTTAACTTACTTTTATAAAATTATTTATATTGTATACTTCAAAAGTGGATTTATTTTCAAAAAAAATAAAAATAAATTACCACCTTAATATATAAGTTTTATTATATTACTATTTTATATTAATTTATTAGATATATAATTATCAATAATATAAAGAATTGTTTTTTATCATAATTTTTTCTCATAATTAAATACAAAAATAGTTTTTTAACTCATAATAATTAAACTAATTCATCACTAATTAATTTATAAAATAAGAATTTAATTAATAATAAAAGTCTTATTTATAAATTAATATTTATATATAACACATTTCCTAAAACTATGTTATTTGTTACATTAATAACAACTATACAAATATTTTATTTTTTTATTATTAAAAGTTATATTATTATAATTGTAAATAATTTATTCACTTAATATATATATATATATATATATATATATATATAATATTAATAATAATATTTATATATTTTAATTAAAAATAATCTCTTTATCATTTTTGTGTAAACAATTATAATACATAATTTTTTATACACTATTACATTTTCAACTTATATTTCAATTAATTATAAAATAACTAAAATTAAGAATCTAAAATAATGTATAATATAAGTTAAAATTTATTTTCAACCTACTTTTATATATAACTTATTATTATATAATATATAAAATATATGTTATTTAGTTTTACTTTTATAATTATATATAATCATTTTTAATATATATTTTTAAAATAATTTAATATTTTAATTAGAAAATGTTTATTTATTTTATAAACGATAATTTTATTATTTATTATTTTCTATTTTTACTTATATTATAAAGAATATTTTTTTATTTTATATATAAATTTTATTTTAAGTTTATTTTATTACAATTATTAATAATATTTCAATTAAATAAATATAATATACAATTTATATTATTATTAAAATTTTAGATTTTAATTAAAATTAAATTACTTATTAAATAATAACATACAGTAATTTATAATAATAAATAATATTATTTATAATATAAATAAATATAAAATTATAATAATAATGAAAATTCAAATTTTGTTGTGGCCCCAATATTAAAATAAATATAATAGTTGTACATTTTATCAAAAACATATTAAATATACAAAAAAAAAAAAAATATATTACTAGATCATTGATTTCAAAACAGGGAAAAATATTGGACCATGGTAGTAAATATTGAGGTGATTTATGTGATTTTGATGCCTCATTTAATAATATTTATGATATATTATGTAAAATATTTTTATAATGAAAACTTTTGATAAATATTTTAAAATGAGAAGAGATTATAAAAATAAATATAAGAATAAATAAATAAATTTAAGAGTATTAAAATGTACCCAAAAAAAAAAATTTAGGTTATGGTTAGATTTATGATAAAAAAAATATTAAATATAGAAAAACCACTAAAATATCAATAATATAGTTAGGGTTATGGTTAGTGATATAAAAGAGCTCCAATAAATATCAATAACAAAAGTACATTTAATTACGTTTTTATATATAACAGTTAAATAATGTGTGTTTTATATAAATATTGAACAATAAATAACTTATATATATTATTAAGCACAAATAATATGTTTATATATATATATATATATATATATATTATAAATATATTTTATTTAGAAGGTTATTTTAAAGTATGATTTTAAAATAATTATTAGTAAATAAATATATATACATAAAGTATCTCCAAATTTTAAGATTTTAATATATTTACTTAATTCATATTTATATATAATACATATTTTAAAAAATTAAAACTTACCATTACAATTATAAAAAAAAATAAAATCGAACAACACTAGAACAAATTCTTTATTAAAGATTTAACTCAATTATATTAGTTTTATATTTATATAATCATTAAAATAATTTAATCACATTAATAAACAATTTATATACATTTTTAATAATATAATATATTTATAAATAATATTAGTAATATATTTCTAATAACTTCATAAATAAATATATATATAAATATATATAATATTAATAATATTTTTTACTTGATGATAATACTTTATTATTTAACTTTTATAATTTTATCTACACTAATTTTTACATACTTATATGATAATTAATTTTTAAAATAATAAAAATTAAGAAGTATATCTTGTATTCTAATTAAATTTTAAAATAATAAAAATTAAGATTTATTAATAAAAATTTTTATGTTTGATAATCTTAATAAACGTTTAACTCTTGTTTATATATTAGGTAAAACTTTTAATTGCAGTATATAATAACGCAGTTAAAGGTAAGACTTTTAACTGCGATTTTATATACCGCAGTTAAATTTAAAACTTTTAACTGCGGTTTTTATATACCGTAGTTAAAAATAAGACTATTAACTACGGTTTTATATACCGTAATTAAATGTAAAACTTTTAACTGCAATTTTATATACTGCAGTTAAATGTAAGACTTTTAACTGCGATTTTATATACTGCAGTTAAAGTTAAGACTTTTAACTGCGTTTTTTATATACCGTAGTTAAAAATAAGACTATTAACTGCGGTTTTATATACCGCAGTTAAAAGTATGATATTAACTGCGATATAATACAACAGTTTATTGCGGTATTAAAAGTATGATATAACTGCGGTTGTGTCTTCTATAGCCTATGTTGGTGTTATACAGCAGTTTTAGTACTCTTTATTTATTTAACATCTTTAATTGTGTGCATCCTTATATTTTATATCTAATTAATCATCCAAAAGAAAAATGAGAAGTAGATTTCCTATTTAGTGACTTTCTATTTTATATTTTAATGGAGTAATTGTCTATTATTCATTAGTAATTAATATACTGCATTTGTAGCCTTCTTTCTTCTTCAAGAAAACAAAAAGTGTTGGTTAAAAATGTTATTAAATTTGGTATAGCTAGTTGAGTGACTAATATTTATGAAGATTGATATGTTTGATTGTGACTCATATTCAATATGTATGATATTTTATCTGTAAAACACTTTATTTTTTAGAAATAAATCTTCAATAATAATATACAAGGATATCTTACAACAATTACAAAAGAGTTGGAGAGATTAAAGAAGTTTCTTCAATACAAATTTTGTCATAAATGTGATATGAGACTATCTACTCTACACTGGTGTGTAGGGCTAGGTCTAGGGCTTTGGGAAAATTTTATTTTCCAACTGAAATTGAGAATGAAGATTGACAAGAGATTGTAACCCATATATTTAAGTGAAGATTCCCAGGTTAAGTAATCTTAGGTTTAAAATGCTATTTTTTTTAAGGATGTAATGTAAATATTCTTAGTATTACTTTTATAAACTAAAAAAAAAATAGTTTTGAACACTTATTTGGACTGATTGTGTATATTTTTTATTTTATTTTTTTAACAAATGTTTTTTTTAGCTAATTTATTAATTGTTGAATTGTAATGTATTATTAATTGATATTTTTTATTTGAATGTTTTAAGGCCCGAAGAATTAAGATAAATTTTTTTAAATATTGGAAATAAGAGTTTATTTGTATTGATATGTTAGTGTTTATTTTGTATTAATTTAAATACTTAAACATGATATTTTGATGTAATAATATTTTGATCTATATATATATATATATAATTATTTAAAACAAAATTAATATAAAATATTGTGTTTTTATGGTTCTCAAAACTATAAATTATAACGACGGTTTTTACCATTAAAGCTTAATTGTGGTATTTTTACCGCCTTTAATAGTAATTGACTCATAACTGAGGTATTTGTACAAACCCTTGTAGGCCAACAATGAAATATAGTATCTTTGTCGCCTTTATAGGTCTGCTTTTATATGTTAATTTTTTTAGAAAACGAATTAATATCATTTTATTAAAAAACTTTAAAATAGGGAAATAAGTTTCAAGAAATAAAATTAGACAGCCCATAATTTTGTTGAAAATATCAACTAGTTTTAAACAACTGAATTATAAAACAAACAGCAATTGAATTATAAACAATTCATCAAACAAGAACTTTTGAATCTTCATTTTCTTGTAATAATTTTATAGGGCAATTGACGTCTGAAATATTTATATACTTCTTGATTTTATATCTTGTCGCCAATATTTTTCTGAATGTTAGTCAAATGATGAATTGGTATAGTTGTATAACCTTTGAAGACCATATTACTTTATGCCAATCGACTACTACCTCCTTTGTTCTAATGATCTCACATGTTTTTTTTGCCACAAAATTTTTATTCATAATAGTATTCAAACTCTTTCTATTAGTGTTTTCATTGAATTGCATATTATTGATCAGATTCAGAATTCTGACTACTTCTAAAATATTTTTTCGTGTAAAAATTAACATATCACTTTCGGGAGTTACACTTGCATAAGGAGATATTTTAAAAACATAGTTAAATGTTTAAGAAACATTATACTTATTAACCCTTAAATATATAGATACTTTACTTAGTAACATTAAAAAAAAATTGTTCATCCTGAATATGATTTATAAAAAATTAAAGGAGAATTTATAAAAAAGTATTTGAATATTCATTCATAACTCATGTTCAAAGGTTTCATCAACCATTACGTAACTTAGTAAGATTACAAAATATCAATTTATGAATACAAAATTTGATTCTATTAATAAAATGTTTAAAGGTAGAATTGAACAATATCAATTTATGAATACATTCCCTAAATATCCATTATAATAACCATTTGTAATCAAATCCATTTTTTTCTAGTTTTGTTCATTTGAAATGTGGTATTTTCTTTTTATATTATTGTTAATGTTATTTCTACTGCCTTTCATTTTCACATCCAGTACTATAGTTTTATTGAAGCGGCTGACTCTTTTATTTATATATACATCCTTCTTTGAGTGACATTTCTCCTTTTTCGCTGTTCTCAATAAGTGGTTTTCTTCTTCCTTCTTGGACGTTTGCGGGAGAAAATTTGTTGTTAAGGATCATATTATTAAATTATAAGTAACTAAATAAAAATTTATTTGAAAATTTGAAAAAATTAAAGTTACAACCGGCAACCAAATATTTTTCAAGAATTAAAGTTAACTAAGAAAGCATAATATTTCTTTTATAAACACATTTTATTCCGTGTTCATTTCTATTAAATAAACACATGTTTTTATTTGTGATAAACAAATCAACTCAATTACAATAGAATTTGAGATTAGTATAGTTCTTACTAGGTTATCTTGTTTTAATTTGTTTTGATATAAAAATACCTTTTCGTTTCTAGATTAGTACTGGGATTTGATATATGGGGACGGTTTCCTCGTTTTCATTCTTTTGATCCTTATTTTTATTTTTGTATTCCCTTAACATTGGTATTTGGTATTTGATTTGATATTTAATTATATTATATTAAATTTCATTTAAATTAAATATATTGTATTTTACCAATGTAATGATATTTCTCCACTTATATGTTATTATATATTAAACTATATATAGATATAATAATACAAATTTCGACATTATATTTGTTACATGTGTGCCCAAGTGATTTTGCCTGCAATTGTGACACGTGTTCAAATATTGGCCCCAATATTTGGGGTTTGAAACAAGTTGTAAATTACATCTAATTTTGAAATTATTTATTTTTTAAATTTCAACATATGTAAAATTAGTTGTATTAAATTTAGTTGGAAAATAATTTACTACATGAGGTTATTCGGTATTTGATTATTTTTTTATTTTGTCAAAACATAATGTATAGGATGACATATATATATATATATTTTTTTTATGTAATATGATCTAGAGATTTAACAAAACATAAATATATTTCGTGCACATTTAGTTAAAAAAAATATGATATAATTCAATAATATCTTTTATTCAAAATAAAAATAAAACCACCCTCACTTTCTGTCAAATATAATTTGTATATATAATATCCTTTTAATAATATATATTTAATAAAACTTAATTATACTATTAAAAAATAAAATGTAGTAAAATATTTTTATTTTTGTAAAATAAAATATTTTTAAATAATAATTTGTATATTAAAGTTTTTTTTTATGTAGCATGATATAGAGATCTATTAAAGAATTAATTTTCATATTTATCTTCAGTAATATTTTTCAACCAAATCAAATTAAAATCATTTTCGCTTTTTACTTCTAATTTGTATGAGGGTAAAATTATTATTATGAACTATATATATATAGATGGTTGACACTCAAATATTGAATTGATGTAGAGTAAAATACAATAAATCATACACAAATTAATAAAATTATTTCAACAATCATATTTTGTCTGGTTGTTTAAGTGTTCATATATATGAAACTTTGAAATCAGAATTAGTGGTTGGTTTAACGAGCATTTTAAAGTGTGAGGTTATGAAATGGAGGTCGAGTGGTGGGTGATTTGTCGAGTGTGAAGCCGAAATTAGTGGTTAGTTTGACAATAATTTGAAAGTGTGAGGTAATGAGATAGAGGTCGGGTGGTGGGTGGTTTGTCGAGTGTGAGGTTGAAATTAACGGTTGAAATGTGAGGTCACGAGATGGATATCGAGTGGTGGTTAGTGGTTCGTTTGACTTTGGATGAGAGGTCTGTGATCAATTGAGATTGATTGTTGATTTGTTGAAGTGGGAGTAAAAGAAAGGTCGACTAAGATTGATGAGTGGTTTGTCGAGGGATAAAGGCATATGTAAAAGTGTGAGTCATAAGATTATGTTTAGTGGGTGGTTACCGAGAGGATAAAGAGTCATACGAAAAAGTGTGAGTAGCAAGATAATGGTCAATTGGAGGGTTATTAGTTGAGTTTGACGAAATATATTATATGTATCATCAATTGAGGTAGACTAAGATTGGTGGGTGGTTTGCCGAGGGTTAAAAATACATATGAAAAATGTGAGTCACAATATGAGGGTTAATTGAGGGGTGAAATGGGTAATGAAGGATAAAATATATGTTAATATTAAGTTTAAGATTAAACTTAATTTGTTTTATAAAATAAAACTAATTTTAAATTAATTAAATTTGAATAATATATATTTTATTTAAAATATTTAAATAATATTATATATATATTCTTATTCGTACAAATGCACATAAATAAATATATATATATATATATATATATATATATATATATATATATATATATATATATATATATATATATAATAATAATTTTTAATTTAAAATATAGTAGGTATAATAAGTTATTTCTATAATTTAATTTTTATTTCTTAATTTATTTATTTTAAATAGTTTCTCTCTCCTATATATATATTTTAAATACTATTTTTTCTCTATTAACACGTATATAAATTTATATTGTTATTTTTTATACTAATAATACAAAAAATTCATCAAAATTTTTTATTAAAATATATAATATTACGTAACATATTTATAATAGATTTCTCTCTTTTTTTACTTATAAAATATATGTTTTCATATTTAATAAAATAAAAATATATATTTTTATTATTATATATTGTATATATATAAATAATTTTATAAAGAAAATATTTATATTTATATATATATATATATATATATATATAAATATTTATATATAAAATTTGTTTTTGAAAACGTTTACAACCATTTCATAAAAAAATTCAAAAGTGTGAAGGTCAAGAATCATAGCTAGACATATGACAATCAATAGACCCTTAAGTATAATAAAGGTTACAAACTAAAATAATAAAATCAAAGAAGTTCCTAATTATCACAATTAGAGTGTTTATTTTCATATAAGTCTAATGTGTCATGTGGCCTTCAGTCCCTTCCCCTATTCCCGTCCCTTCTCCTTGCGATGAAAGAAGATTGAATTAAAAAAGATGATGAAGTTTGCTTATTCTCAATGTGTAATCTTTCTTTGAACGAATTCGTGCTAATCTAATAGATAATATTCTTTTCAGGATTTCAAAATTCTTATCTTTGTTGTTCTCAACTATTTTGTCTTTACTTCCTTCAGCTTCTTCTATGGTATCCTCTACAACAACTTTGATAACCTATACATCATCTTTATTATTCTTAGTATCCTCCTCTCTGATTTCCTATATTACAACTTGACTTTTTTGATAATCAACTTCCTTCATCTTTTTCATTCTTTGTTTCATTTCTACATTTTTTCTCTTCATCAACAGAAATCCCTTAATATATTTTCTTCAATTTCATTGTTTTCTTCATTTTCATAGTCCTCCTTGGTTTCTTCTTCTTTTTCTTCCTCCACATTTTGCTCTTTACTTTTAGACTCTGTTTCTTTTTCTTGATTTTTTCTTTTCTTCTTGGCCTTTCAATATCTTAGGCTCTTCTTCCATATCTTGAGAACATTCATGCTGACATGTTGAAAAGTATTACAGAATGCACACCTATCTAGTCTCCACACATGAGTGATTCCCATGACATTAGTTTTTTCTTTCATGTCGACCATTGTCATATTATTCCACAATGTTCTATGTGGATTCACCTTTATACTAATTCTAACATATGATAGATGCTCTCCTCGTTCTGTTATTGGGTCCGTGTATAATGGTTTTTTACAATAACCCTACAAAATGACTAATGACTTCTATTTTGTACATGTGTGCAAGGATATTCAAAATCTTGAACCTATATGTGCCGACTCTTTAGGTTTACTTAACAAGTTTAAATCTTTAGACCATCTTTTTAACTTCATGCAGTTGGATCCAATATATGTATGCCCATGTTCTAGAATTACATCAAGATTCGACCCATTCATGAATTGAATAAAGTAGAGATCATGGATATTTGTAGAGATCTTCTCCAGCCGCTTTTCCTTCCACGGTTTCATTAAAACTTCTTTAGTGATTGAAAATGATACTCTGTTTTTTTTTTCAATATAATTCCCTACCACCACATTTTCCCAATCCTTTATGCACTTTTTTTCTACTTTATTCAGAAGTTTAAATTCAAAAGAAGACTTAAATACCTCCACTTTTGTTTTAACTTCCCTCAAGAAGATTTTCCATTTGTAGGCATTGTTTTCAGCTTTCTTTCATGCATTTTTATTTCTTATCTCATTAACTTTCTAGGTAGAGTTGGTCTTAGTGGTAAATGTCTTCGATTTAGGAGCCTTCATCAACTCCCTCATTATAGCCATTGACTAATTTACTATATCTTCATATTCTTCATTTTTCAGCAAATTCCAGTTTTGAAAATAATGAATATTGAGTTGAACTATTATATGCTAGACTTTTTTCTTATTAATAACAATCTCTATTTTTTTAGAATTCATCAGAAGTTTGGTGATTTGGTTTTGAGGCCAAACAGATTGACTCTTTCATTATAACCAATATTTTAGGTTCCTTCTTTCTTTCCTTGCTTTTCTGCATTATTTTCATCATAAATCTTCTTCCCCTATTTTCTTGCTTTATTTTTTCCTTAGAAATTTTCACAACATTTGATTTTTCGTTGCTTTTGTCCTGTTTTTCTTGAATGACTTCTTCATCAATCTCCTTGAAACCTTCCATAACAAACTCTTTAACTTCATTGTCTTTATTACTTTTCTTTTTCATAAATTTATATTAATCTCCTCTTCTACCCTATCAGTAACAAAATGTGGATATTCTCACCCTAAGAGTGTTCTTAATCTGTTGTCTAATTTTTTTTTAAAAATTTTCAATAGTAAGAGATATAATTTGTGTTTATTATATATATTAAATGTTATATATATATATACATTAATAATAAAAAGAAATTATGAATTTTTTTATATCATTAATTAAATATAAATATATTAAATTAAATATTATATTATATGATAGGATCGATGTAATCAATAAAGATGGATGTCTGACTATTGATAAGAACTTCGGATTAATGGAATGATAAAAATCCTGTTAGGGATTAATATCTCTTTGTTTTGGTTTGAAGCTTTGAACCAATGAAAGATGAATGACAGAGAGTAAATAACACATCAAGTTGTTTATGGATGTTCAGAGCTAACTTTCTTACGTCATCCATTCTTCCATAACCGGAAGGATTTCACTATACTTCTTTAATCAAATACAGCTTACTGAATAGCTAACACTCTATTGAACAGAACAGACTCTGTTCAACTTACAATATGATTAAAAATATCTCTCAACTAAAATAGTGTTTTGATTCTCTCTCTTGAACTTGAATATGATGTACAATAAGTAAGTGCAAGAGCAGATGAGTAAGATTGTAAAAATGAGCAGAGTAACCGGTGATTCGGCCGTTGTCCTTGGACATCTATATGTAGTTAAAGGACACCAACGGTCGAATCTTCTTCCTAGATACGTGGCACGCGCCCATTGGATGGTCACCTAAATGACAAAGTATACAGAGTTTGTGCTTCTGGAACGTGGCTGTACTAAACGGTAGTGCGCGAGATATCCTTCTGCAACTGTCCTGTACTAAACAAGAAGTGGGAGGAATCTTTGCGTACGTGGTGTTTATTCATTGGATGCAAATAACTGGCGTACTGGTCTGCAAGAGAAAGTGGAGCAGGATTAGCGTACAACTAGTTGATCGTGGGTAGACGTATGCTAACTTCAGACGGCTGCTGAAGCGAGGCAATAAACGTGCTCCATTAGACTACCAAGTCTAATAAAGTTAGACGCCACCGTCTATCAGATATATCCATTAGACTACCACGTCTAATGAAGTTAGACTGCAGCGTCTAACTTCACATCCCATTAGACTTACCACGTCTAATAGAGTTAGACTGTAACGTCTAACCTTACATCACTTAAGACTAATCTGAAGGAATTAGACTGACACGTCTAACGACGTATCTGTTAGAATTACACGTCTAACTACGTATCTATTAGACTGGCACGTCTAACTACGTATCTGTTAGAATTGTACGTCTAACTACGTATCTGTTAGACTGACACATCTAACTACGTATCTGTTAGACTAGCATGTCTAACTACGTACCAGTTAGACTGACACGTCTAACTACGTATCGGTTAGACTGACACGTCTAACTACGTATCGGTTAGACTGGCACGTCAAACTACGTATCTGTTAAACTAGCACGTCTAACTACGTATTCGTTAGACTTACACATCTAATTATGTATCTGTTAGACTTGCACGTCTAACTACGTATCTGTTAGACTGACACGTCTAACTACGTATCTGTTAGACTGACACGTCTAACTATGTATCTGTTAGACTAACACATATAACTACGTATATGTTAAACTTACACGTCTAACTACGTAACACGTCTAATTAGTCTGCTTAGACCACGTCTAAGTTTGCCAAATCTGATGCACCTGCGTAGAAACAATTAGACGACTTAGCTTCATTCATATCTAAACATCATCAAAACTTAATTGATTAATATTTAGCACTTTTCTGTTAATTAACTTTTTACTTAGTTTTCCAAATAATTTCTTCTAATTTAATTAACTCTTAATTTTCCCAACAATTTCCCCCTTTTTGATGATTTAAGCTAAATGATCAAAATCAGTTGAGTTAATTTAATCCCGAAAAATTTCCTTTTTTTATGATGTTACAACCATGCAATCTTAAATAAACCATTGTAAATACCCATCAAATACGATCAAAATAATTCACAAAATATCCCAACATAAGTTAAAAACCAGCAAAAGTTTTAAATCATAAGTTTTAAAATGAAAATGAGATAAGCAAGGAAAGAGAATTATGGTCCTTCCCTTTTCACGTTTGCATCTTCATCTTCTGCATCCAAAGAGTTGCCAGTTAGGAGATTGAGATACCGAGTGGCAGCACCTCGGCCGCCTCCACTTCCACCGCCTCTGTCGCTTCCACGACCGGAGCTTTTTCTTGGTCTTAGACCTTCTTCATCCTCTTCAGCAGTTTTTCATTTGGATCGGGTTCCTCTAGCAGCTCCTCTGACAGCTTCACCTCTAGAACTGCCTCCTCTTGAGCTACCTTCCCCTTTTTAACATTATCAACTGCAACAACAATAGGTAGTTCAACACGGGATCTGTCTTTAATGGCGTTGACTTAGGCCAATTCAATCGCTTGAATGGACTTAGCAAGAGAATCAACTTGCTCTATTCTTTCTGCTTTGGATCTACCCATTGATTTGGTAACTTCCACCAATTGATCTCTTGAAGGAGATCTATTGAATTTACGATGACCTGATGAAGTTCCAAGTTGAAGGCCTTTATCTCGGCATATTGTTCTGTTTGAGTAGTAATGACACTTTTCTCAAACTTGTTGTGCTTGGAATTTACAATGTTGAGTTCATATGTGTTTCGGTGTATAGTCTTTTCCAATTCTCTCTGAATAGCGAGGAAGGATAACATCTCTTTTTCTGACTTATCACCGAGCCCTTTTCAAGATTGACCAACCTGGACTGCATATCCTCCATATTCAGATTGATGGAACTTATTGCATCCATAATTGAACAGAATTTTGCATCTCCATGAAACGTCTCTTCGGGAGAGTGAGCAGCTGAGGACATAGCTTGAGAATGGGCAGGGGATGTCCGAATTGGACTTATAGGCGTGTTCACTTGTAAAGAACACTCGGGTTCTTTATCCTTAGAATGTGAAGATGGGGCCTTAGAAGCATCCTTAGATTTGTCTTCTTCATTTATAATATCAGCACATACTTGCTGAATTCCTCCTGAAATGTCGTCAAAATGCAGAGGAAGTTCATTAACATACTCGTCGATGTTTGTAGCTGTAATGAAGGGAGATGATCGAGGAACGGGAGAACACGAAATGAAGAATTCTTCTAAGGGAATATCCTCTGAAGAATATTCCTTAGACTCTTGTTCCCCCTCAACAGAAGAGGGAATTTCCTCGAGAACAGCTTTCTTCAAAGGTTTCCCCATTGATTCTGAATTCGGAGACTTATCAACAATCTTTGCTGATTCATCTTTTTCCACAAAGGGCTGTTCTTCAACAGTAATGGTAGGATCCACTTTAGGTGTCTCCTTTGGTTGAATGTAAGATAGAGGAGCTTTAACAACAACCTCTTCTTCCTCTTCTAGCACAGTTTTAGCTTGACCCAATGCAAGGATCTTATCAGCAGTCTGCAGGTCACATAGACGTGTCTCTTCAAAAGAAGTATTTGCCAACTCAATCAGATGGGCAGCAGCTTGCTCATCTTCTCCTAGCCCGGACTGATCAACATAAAAATTTCCATAGGCTCATCTTCATCAAAAGAGTCATGAAATAGAGTTAACCCAAACGATTCTGTGACATGAGCCTTTTGGAGAACGGTTGTGCAATGACTATGCATAATGAGATCTAGCCTCTTCAAAGAATTTTGATCCGTACGAGCATCTTTGTCCATAGGGTTGAAGTTGGCCTTTCTCTTTCCGAGAATGGGAAGAAGGATATGCCCCATGATGTCGGCCACCACCAGTTCCTTTCGATCGAGAGCTTTAGAAACCACGTTTGTCATAGCCCATATTAAGATTCTCTTTTCATTTTTATTACGTTCTTGCATTCTGTACAATCTCCTTTTCTAAGAATATCTCATTAAATTGAATTTCCATTATGTAATTCACCCAAGTGTCAAAGATGTTGATTTTCTCAGCATCCCTCTATTCAACCTGCTCTATTACAAGGTTGACAATGCAGCCAGATTCAGATACCTTCTCAGAGATTCAACAACAATCTCTTTTCCTTTTCCAGGAACCTCATCAGGTTTAGCTTTATAAAAGTACATAGGTTCGCGAATATTGATGCCAGGGGCTCCTTTTGTCGATCTCATAATTTCAAAAGGGGTCTTAGGTTTCTGAAACACCCCTTTCTAGAAGAACGGACAGAACGCCCTTCCCAATAAAATTAGATTGCATTTCAATAATCTTGGCCACGAGAGGCTCAACAACCGGCAGAGTAGGACCCTGCTCAGAAGATACAACGGCAGCAGCAGACGTTGGAACAATGGTCTGCTCTATTTCAGATGGGATAATGTTAGCAGTCTCAACAGCTGCTGGCATTTCAATAACATTGGAAGCGACAACAACCGCTTGCACTTTGGGATGGACAGGCGACGAGACCCTCTTAGCATTTTCAATTGTTAAACCGACTGGATCAACAGTCGGCCCGACAACTTGTTCCATCACAGGACATCACAAATGGGCACAGAGTCCAAAGGAGAGGAGGAGATTACCTTATTAGACTTTTTAGACGCCTTAGACACACTAGACGCTTTAGACGCCTTGAACTCTTTCTTCTGATCCACAGAATGACCAGATGACTTAGCATGTTTCTTCAACGGGCTGGGGATGGAGAGAGTGAAGAAATAGGAATGGCGGCAATAGGAAGAAGATTTTGTCTTGCCTTGGAGTCAACTACTCCAGAATCTTTCTTCAAGGAGCTCTTATGCCTGTTCGAACTTATCGCGGACTCTATAACCGATTTGGATCGCTTTGCCCCAGTAGACAGCACATAAGTAGTTTGTCTCTTCGAACGAGTGACCGACTGACCACCTATATATTGGCTGGAAGAGCCAGAACCTATCTCCTTCGAGAGCTTCATTCTTTCGAATTTGTGTATATGCGGCTCGGGTTAATAGCCTCACCCTCACCCATAGGGACACCCAAATGATTCAGAAATGACTGAGTTGGGCCGTGAAGCTTTCACTCTCCTTATTCTTGGAATATATCGACTCATAGAGATTAGAAAAGAGAGTCGAAGCCCAGTTTACTTGAATACCTTTTGAGATAGTAGTCATATAGTCGAATCGATCCTGAGTATATGAATCTAAAGATCCTATCCTTCCTTGGAGCGCCTTTGCTACAATGTCGTTTAATTGGGTGAAATGCGACTTTAGAGCCTTCTTCTTCCCGTTCAGCCTTATCACAAAGTCTTCGTTGGAAAAGACTGTCTTCATCTCCGTGATAGTCTCTTCCGGTAAAGCCAGATTAAACTTGTGAACCTTCGATGGAAGTTCAAAGAACTCCGCATAGGCCGATTCGTTGAAAGAAATAGGAGATTCATTCACAGTCGCCTTGATGGATTTTCCGACCAAGACCGTCGTCTTGAAAAACTCGCGAACGTCTTTCTCGTAAAATATAAATGGAACGTCAAGATATTTTCCGACCCGGAATACTCAAATGATCAAAACATATCAAGATAAACATTATGAATAAAATGTAGCAAGAAATTAGGGGAAGAAAGAAGGAATTTGGAATGTTGGTTACAATGAACGAACAAATCTCTTTGGACTGAAAAATCAAATCACAAAGCTCTTGATGCATGCAAAGAAATGAGAGATTGTGCTCAACAAAGAAAAAATGCAGCAAACAACCGTCCAATTGATTTTACACTATCTTAAGGACTGAAATTTACTATAGAAGGAAGAGTATGAAAAGTTAGTAAACTGGTCAGTTGAAACAATGAGGGAGCTAATGAAGTCCCCTATATCTAAGACCTATACTATCAGGAGCAATTTCAGCGGGAGAGTAAACGAGGTCTGAAAAAATAACACAGGAAAGAAAACAGAGGATCATGCTTTTAAAGGAAATTCTACTTGGACAATGTTAAAAAAAAAGTGGTGGTACTCAATTCTCCTTTTGAATTTAAACTGACAACTGAAGTGGAAGAAAAATGTGTTAAAGAATGGGAAAATGTAGTGGTTGGAAACTATATAAGGAAGAATAGAGTATCATTCTCAGTCACCAAGGAAGTCTTAATGAAACAATGGGAGTAGAAGGGACTAGTTAAGATTTCTACAAATATACATGAACTCTATTTTCCGCAGTTCAAGAAGAAATCAAACTTGGATGATATTCTGAAATATGTGCATACTTATATTGAATCAAATTGTATGAAGATGGAGAGATGGTCTGAAAAATTAAACCGCTAAGCAAACCAAAAGAAATAGTTCATATATGGTTTAAGTTTTGGAACATCCCATCACATATGTACAACGTAGAAGCTTTAAGTCACTTTGCAAGTTTATTGGGAAAACCATTATACATGGACCCAATTACAGTAGGAGAAGAACAATTACCTTTGCTAGAATAAGCATTGAAGTGCACCCTCAAAGTACGCTGTCAAAAAACATTACAGTAGTTGATAGGAATGGAAAGTCTACAATCATGGAAATCTTATATGAATGGATGCCAGACATGTGTGTTTTCTGTGATACTTTTCAACATGCTAGCACTAAATGTGAAAAAACGGTTGAGGAAGAGCATAAAATCCTAAAAGCCTAAGAAGAAGAAAAGTAGATAAATGAAACGAAAGAATCAAGAATCAAAGAGTATATTGGGGAAGTTAAAGAAAATAAACAAGGAAAAATACATAGGAAGAAATCAAGGAAGAATCAGAGAAGGAAGAAAGTAATGATGTAGAGGAATAAAGAAAGGTATAATCAAATAATAAAGAAATCAACGAAACTAATGAAATAGGGGATATTGAAGAAGATAAACCTAAAGACAATGAAGATGAAGAGTTAGAAGATGAAATCAAAAATACAATAGAGAAGAAAAACACAGAGGAAACCAAGGTTGTTGATCCTCAAACACGTAAAACTGAAATTGAAAAAAATAGTGACAAAAGACCTGAAATCCTGAAGAAGAATACATTTTATTATATTAATACGAGTTCATATAGAGTAAGATTAAACAATAAGAGCAGACAAACATCATCATAAACTTCAATTCAATCTCCCTTCATGAAGAATGCAAGAAGAATGGGAAGTGGAAGAAGGCAATATGGTCAAAAGGCGGATATGGAGACAACATAGGTTGGGATAGCTAGATTATAGTCTTTGTTCATTATAATCTGTGTTTTGTAATTTGATTTGACTGCCACCATTTAGAAACTTTTGGGACTTTTTTTTGTAATCTTACAATCAAAACTAGGGTTTGTTTAGTTTTAATTATTGATTCCTCCCACTTTTGGACTTTTTAATGAAATAGTGTTAAACCGTTTTCCAAAAAAAAGTAATAAAAAGGTTAATATACAAATTAAATCAATTAAGTTATGTAAATTGATTTTAGATTTATATTATTATATTTCTTTTTAACCATCTATCATTATATTAATTAATTAATATATTAAACTTTTATTATTTAATTTGTATAAAATTTAATTTTTAAATATTAAAATCATTATAACTAATTTGAACTTTACAAATTTTAATGTTTTTAATTTAAATTTATAAGAAAAATAAAAGATATTTTAAATACACCCAATATATTTAATAAATTATTTATTAATCTAAATCCTTATCTTTATTCAAATTATAAAAATTAATTTTGAGATTTTTAAATTCTGAAATTTGTTTGGAAATAAAAATAATTGTATTGAGATTTTGATAATAATAAATGCAGGATGATTTTAACAATAATAAATAAAATATTCAAATACCAACTAATAAAGTTTTAAAGATTATATAAAAGTTATAAAATATATTTATTTAATTGCATAAAGATTAGACAATATATAATATTTGTTGGAAGATTTTGACAATAATAAATAAAATGATTTAAACATCAACTAATAAAGTCATAAGGATTATATAAAAGTAAATAAAATTATCAAATACGTATATTTGGTCAAATTTTCATATTATTTTCATCTCAAAAAATATTTCAGATTTTTATAATCTTATAAAAGGATTTCTATAATTTCAATAAAGTTATAAGGATTTGAATTGACAAATAATTTATTGAATATATAGGGACTATATAAAATATATTTTATTATTCTTGTAAGTTTGAATAAAAACAATTAAAAGTTTAAAAAATTAAAATTAGTTAAAGAAAATTTATTGTATTTTTATACGAATTAAATAAAAAAATTAAATAATTTTTATATGCTCCAAATCAAATGTTAGAAAATGGAGGACACTAGTTAATTTGATAGACATTTCTTCTCGATATTTTTCTAACTCAATTACAAATATTTAAATGCTATTTTTTTTTTTTGTAGTATAAGAGAATTTCAAATTCATCCACTCAATTAACTCAATTAAATGAACCAAACAATAACTTAGACAACATTATTTGACCTTAATAAATGCACTAACAAAAAAATATAATATTGTTTTTATTTTTTTTTTTTAATGTATGATTCTAACATAACTAAGGCCTTATATTTATTTCAGATGTAAACATTATATATTTCTTTTAAAAAAGTATTTTTGTAGGGAAAAAAATTATTACATTGTTTTATTTAATCAAAAAATCATAATATAATGATAAAAACTAAGTTAAACTTAATCTAAAAATATTAAAAAAAAACAATTTAAAATTTAATTAAACTTTGAAAAATTTACTAATTATTCATCCAAAACTAAGCTCAAACATTACATTAAACAACTAAGAACACAATTTAGCTCAACATCAACTAATTTTATTTTATTTAATAAATAAATTACATTTTACACATTCTCAATCCTTTCAAAACAATTAAATTACATAAGAGATCATATACAATTAGTTACATAATAAGATCCTAACAATATTAGTTTCTAATCTTGACCAATCTCTTCTCTATTGTTGTTGTTAAGGTAAAATGATATAACCCAAATCGACAACCTATGAAAAATAATTAAATTTGGGTTAACAATAAGCCGAATAAAAAATTGAAAAGGTACATATACTGATTAAAGAGTAATCTTATATAAACTAAGCTTAGAAAACACCAATAAGACTAACCATAATATCTTTACTATAGGCATACCAAAATAAAAAATTAAGGAGCTAAAATAACAAACTGGATATGTACAATATTGAAAACCCACCTTAAAGTACATAGTGTAGGATTTATATTATGTACAAATGATAAGTAAATTAATTTTACATACAACTATTTCATTATCATGCCAGAAATAGAAAATAAAAAATATATATGTAAAAGCTAGCAAAAGAATAATGACATTTACTTAATTATCTTAGAATTACATTACAATTATTGACTAGACTAGCACCACTATTTCTGAATATTAAGTCTGAAAGCTTCCCCAACAAATTCCTCACAACCCCTACAAAAAAGTGTTCACAAATACAAATGATGTTAATTTTACTAGAATCCATATAAGCTAATAAACATCGATTTTACCATAACAAAATGTACTTGCCTGATTGTCTTAGCCCTTCCGATAGACCACTACAACCAGTAAAAGTATAGAAGGTTTACAATGGAGTAATGTGATTCTCCTTCCTTTGCTCATCATGCCATCAAAACAAGCTTCTCCTTCTTTATACTTCCCTGTGTTTCTGTTTCATATTGGATCTATAGCTTTTGAGAAACTTTGTTTGATATGAGTTGGCAACTGTAGCAAAAATATTGCAAACTTAGATCTTCAATAACAAGTAGACATTCCTAGCATCTATTGTAAAAAAATATTTAATTACCTGATTGTTTTTTCCTCTTTTATGGACATATAAACAATCGCAGTAGAGCTGTTATAGGTATAGATTCACTATTTCTTCACTATAGTATACCTACATAATTATCAAAGAATAGTCTCAAAAACACATACAAAATAAAATATCAATAATTACAATGATATGTTTTTTAATGAAATAAATATTCAGAAGACATTAAAATTACCTCAAAATAATAAGGTCCCATAGACAAAGTCCTTGAGATGATACACATCTCCTGAAATGTGAAATCAAATTAAGCAAATGTTAGATGAAACATAAAATGTATTAATGTAATAATGTTATCATTCACTAATTTACCCATATGATTCAATATTTCACTCCTCAAAATAAACAATTGATGAAGAAATTAAGAACACTCACAGCTAGAAGTTGATTCACTCTTTTTCGAATGAGAGTACTTGTGAAACTTAATGACTCCATTGGATCAATGTCAGCATCCATCCAAATCATAGGCGGCTGAAAAATCTAAACAAAAGAAGAAGAAGAAAAATTATAAAATAAATTGACATAGATAAACAGATTAATGATATATAGGTCGATTCTTACTTTGCAGATAGTTAAACTAGTAGTCAATAGTTGTATCGTATTTCAACTCTCTTTCTCTACAGCGGCGGCGGAGATATATTTTTGCTTCAAATTAGGGCATAAAAGAAATGATGAATATTTAACACTATATATATAGTATAGGAACACACATAGTTAGTTGACTGAGACGTCTAAATTAAACCACGTCATAAAACTAAAAAAGCGAAACAAATAATTAATATACAGATTATATATATATATATATATATATATATATAATACTAAATTATTTTGACTTATTTTATTATAGAGCTCTAACTCATCCATTTTAAAAATGAAAAAAATCATTTGTATTTTAATAAATGTTTGCCTTCAATGAAATAAAACACGTATACAAAATGTTTATAAGTTAAAATAACTCATTAAATATGTACAATAAAAATAAGGAATTGTTTTATTAATTCTAATAAAAATAACTTAAATCAAATATCAAATTAAAAATATTGTCAAAACTTTATAACCAAAAAAAATATATTTTAGATGTTGCACTTAATTTAAATTAATAAATTAAAGGAGGGTTATGCTAATAAAATAAAATTTTCATATTTTATTATTTATAATTGATAATTGTTCATTTGATATGTTTTTCATATAAATCGTTATAGAAAACAATTATGTCTGAAGTATTAAACCGTATTATTTTTTTATTTACGATTTTGCCCTCTCATTTGAGAGAGAAGACGGAGTAGGAGAAAATGGTAAGAGAGGATCTGCTTATTGAATTTTGTAGAGGATCTACTTATTGAATTTTTAATAATTATTTGAGGCTTCATTTTTCTTATTTTAACATTTTATTTTTTTTCTAAATGAGTTTGGTTACGTTTTGAACGTTTTTTAAATTGAGTATTATTTTTAGATTTAAATTTTAATTTGTCGAAGGTGATTGGGTGATTAAAAAATATGTAATTTAAGAAAATATTTGAAAACCATTGAAGAATGATAAATTTTGTATTATTTTTCCAAAAAATTCATAACGACATAACTAATTATTTTATCGTTGTTTGCTCTAGCCCTAGCTTGAAAGAAAATATTGAAGAGAAGCTGAAACTCTTGTAAAATACAAAGGCAAAATTTAGTTGAAGAATTTTAAACCAAAGGTTAAGATTCTCAAATCTCCTTTTGAGTTTAAATTTCCCCCGAAGTTGAAGAGAAATACATTAAAGAGTGAGAATATGTAGTTGTTGAGACTACATAAAAAAGAATAGTGTATCTTTCTCGGTCACTAAGGATGCCTTACTAAAGCAATGAGCGCAGGAAACAAATCTGGAGAATATGCTGAAGTTGGGGCATACTTATGTTGGGTCATACTACATGAAGCTAGAAAGATGGCCTAAATGAATGAACTTACTTAACAAACCGAAAAATAGCTCAAATTTGGTTCAAACTAAGGAACATCTCGGCTCATATATACAATGTAGAAGCACTTAGTCATTTTGCTAGTCTCCTACGAAAACCATTGTATATAGACTCAATCACGGAAGAAAGCGAACACATCACATATAATAGGATAGAAGTGCATCATAGAAATACTCTACTTGAAACAATGACAGTTATTGACAGAAGAGGTAAACCCACAGTCATGGATATTTCATATGAATGGAGGCCAAACATATGTGTGTTCTATAATACTTTTGAACATTTCGGTATAAATGTGCAAAAACAATTGAAGAAAAGTAAAAAATTCTTAAAATTCAGTAGCACAAGGAAAACCTGAAAGTTTAGGAACAAAATGATAAAGCGTAGAAAAATAAAATTGAAAAATCAGGAGGTAGAAGACATCTAGATGAAATTAAAGATGGAGAATAAGAGGATGAAAATGTTGATGATTCAGAGGAAGGAGAAAGGTAACAAATCAGAGGAAGAAGAAGATGAAAAATCAGATAAATAAGATGAAAATGAATTAGAGGATGAAAATGAAAAAGAATTAAAGAAAGAAAAAGGTGCAGAATCAACGGATGAAAGTAATGAAAAATTACAAGATGGAAGTGATAGAAAGAAGTGGAGGAAAGTGAATATGAGACTATGAAAATAGATCGTAGCAACTTAAGAAAAATTGAAGTCAAGGATTACCGTAGATAAATATGAAGTTTCTAAAATAAAAAAACGTCTTTTATCAGATAAGTGTTGGTTCAACTAAAACAAATGTAACCCAAGGAAATAATATAAACACAACTCACAAACAAACATCATCATATACAACAGTTCCATCACCAATAGTACAGCTTAAAGTCAAAAAAGTTAGGATGCGACGTAAATATAATCGCTGGAAATCGAGGAATGAAGATTGTGTTTTTAGAAATACAGATTGAGAATATAAAGTAGAATAAGAGTAGTCAAAGAGGAAGCTCACAATAAAATCAGAATTTTTAAAATGTATGTCTTGTATGCTTTTGTTGTTTGTTACTCTAATCTTTGTTTGTTTGTTTTCAATCAGATACTCTAGGGCTAGGGCTAGGGCTAGGGCTAGGGATAGGGCTAGGGCTAGGGCTAGGGCTAGGGCTAGGGCTAGGGCTAGGGCTAGGGCTAGGGCTAGGGCTAGGGTTATGGCTAGGGCTACGTCTAGGTCTAGGGCTAGGGTTAGGTCTAGGTCTAGGGTTAGGGTTAGGGTTAGGGTTAGGGTTAGGGCTATGGCTATGGCTAGGGCTAGGGCTAGGGCTAGGGCTAGGGCTAGGGCTGGGGCTGGGGCTGGGGCTAGGGCTAGGGCTGGGGCCAGGGCTGGGGCCAGGGCTGGGGCCAAGGCTGGGGCTGGTGCTGGGGCTGGGGCTAGGGCTAGAGCTAGGGCTGGGGCTGGGGCTAGGGCTGAGGCTAGGGCTGAGGCTAGGGCTGGGGCTGGGGCTAGGGCTCGGGCTAGGGCTAGGGCTAGGGCTGGGGCTGGGGCTAGGGCTGGGGCTGGGGCTGGGGCTGGGCTAGGCTGGGGCTGGGAATTTGAGGGAGGTAATGGGGGAAGAAATGATGTGTCACTACATCACTGATTGAAAAATGATAAAATGTGAAAAGAAAGAAAAGAGAGAGAATTTTGTTATTTTTGTGGCTAATCAAATTGCGCCACATCATTCCCTCCCTCATTCCCTCTCTCAAATTCTTTCTCCCAATCATTTCTCATATAATAAATGGTAGAAAAAATAAAAATATTTATTTTAACCAAAATTAAAAAAATTATATTTTTTTTTGGAAAACGAATTAGTTTAATTTTTTTAAAAATTCCAAAATAGGAAAATGAGTTCAAGGAATAAAGCTAGACAGAACTTAGAGTTTTTTAAAATACCAAATGAGTTTGAAACAAATAAGTTAAATAAATAGAATAACAAACAATTGAATTACAAACAAGTCATTAAACAAGAACTATTTGAAACTTCCTTTCCTTGTAATGATTTTATATGGGATATTTAATCTTTTACTGAGCTTCCAACTGTCTTCATTAATCGGAATTCTCCTCCATTTATGTATGAGAGCGTTGCCATCAGAGACAATATCATCCTAAACTTTTCCTTTTGTTCTTTTATTCGTGCTATAAATTCTTGTATTTCTTTCCTTCTAGGCATTGTAGACTAGGGCTCCAAAGAAGCATTTGAAAACATTCGCATTTCCTTAGCCTTTTTCTTAACAAGATCTATAATTTCGTTCCATTTATCTGGAAATTTAATGATATTCATGTTCTGAGCAAAATTGATCTACACCTTGAATACAAATATTTTATATTTAAATGAATTTAATGAATACGAATATTAATAATCTAAAAATGAATTTTCATCTTTTTTAATTTAATTTTATGTTGTGACTTTTCATATTATTTTATAACCCGCTTGAATTTGCGAGTCAATGGATTATGTAAACCGATTCGTTTTTTCTCATAAAGCGGGACGTTGGGTGTGGTGCGATAATCCGATAATCTAGAAATATTTAAAATTAAGTGTTATTATATATAAATGATTAATGAATTATTGTTAAAACTTATATGCTAATAAAATAAAATTAGTAATTAGATATCACAATTAAATAAGCATTAAATATTTATTTTCACATCCATAGTTGGTACATTTGTGTTATGAAAGAACATGAATAGACTATTGACATAGTCTTTCACATATGCAAACAAAATTATCACAATACCCATCAAAATTGTTAACAGATTCGGGTAAGCAATATTTTTTACAACTGCTATCCTTAAAACACAGGCCTTTAAATGTAACGCTCTTGTTAAAAACAAACTCTTTCCATTACTTTATAATTCTCTGTAAAAATTAAATAGTCATACATGTTTTTATTATTAATGATATCATTAAATTTAAACTAATCATAAATAGAGAGAAAATTAAACTTACGAGAAATGAGAAGAACTAACACCAACACAAGATTGAAGAATAATTTGTTCATGGTGTTTGATATGACAACTTAAAGTTAATTTATTCAAAGAACTAGAGAGTATTTATATTCATTTAAAAGACTATGAATTTGAAAAATAATTTATAAAATGAAATATTCACCCGGCAAACAAATAGTTATTTAGAGTAATTAATGTTAAACAAAGAAATTTATGTAAATGAAAAGAAATTATTATATAAATCTCTTTTAAAAGAAAGAAAATTTATTTAGATATTTGTTATATAAAAATCCTAAAATAATTATTTAAAATTGCTCAAATAATAAATTATATCAATATTTTTTAAAGGTAAATTTTATGCAGATTCTTACCTTCTAAATAAACATTTCTTAAATAATCATTAAAATTTATAAAATATAGATATTTAAAATTTATAAAAGGTGTTAAAGAAATTGATATTTATAAAATAGAAAAATTAAAGTTTAGACATCCATATTAATAATAAGCTTGTTTCTTGTGTTATTTTATTAAAATATTAAAATTATCAAAATCATTAACTAAAATATTTTGATATATTTTATTTTATATTTTCATAATTTAGGAAATTAGCATTATCTTATCTTATAAAGACTTATAATTACATCTCAGGTTTTATTAACTAGAATAGAATATGTGATCTTTAATTTTTAGATACGAGTTATTACCACAACATTTAAGTTGAAAACTGATATTGTGTTTTCTATTAAATTCTAAAATATATTGGTTTCTTAATTAGTTTAAAATTACTTTAGAAAAATAATTTCTTATTACAAATAAATAGATTCTATCAAATATCTCTCATAAAATGCACTTTCATTTCATGATTTATTAGCAAAATGTGTTTAATTATTAAATCTAGTTAATTTTAAATTTTTTATTAACTTAGTTAGCCTAATTAAAATAAATTATGTTTGTCTTATATTTGACATCTAAGAGTTCTTGACTTAAAAATTGGATTAATATATGGGCGAAAGAGATGACAGTTGACGCTTTTTAATAAATTATTTGGAAATTTGAATTAAAAACTAAATTAAAAATATTTTTGAAATCAATTATATAATTATATTAAAATAATAAAAAAAAGTTAAAATAATAGAACAATAGATTAAAGATATATTGAATAAAAGAAAATTAATTATATAAATAATAAATATATAGAGGATGTATACCATTATTTGTATTTAATAAATATTAAGATTAAAAATATAAACATGCCTTTTCATCTTCATTAATTAAATTTTTTAGTCGATGACTCTTCATATTATTTCATAACTCGTTTATATGATTGGCGAGTTAATAGATTTTTTAACTCAGTACATTTTGTCTCAAAAAGTGTGTGGAGCACTATGGTACGAGACCCATTGTTACTTCACTTTAAGCATTTTTCTAATTGATATTTTATTATAGACTTTCCCCATCAACCAAAAATTCACACGCATTTACATAGGGACTCACATAAAGTAATTATTAACTCTATATACAAACCATCATGCTCCCTTCCCTCAAATTTCAATTCACACCCACATGTACCATCACTTTCATTTGAATATTCTAAAGTTCACATTAATTGATACTCAAAATCTTACCTCAAATATGAAATGTGAACACTTTAATCATTTTGTTTGGTGAATTTAATTCAAAATTTTTATGTATGTATATATATTTAATGATTAATGAATGATGTATAAAATATATAATTAAATAACGAAATTAATTTATTCTATAAATAATATATATAAAAAGAATGTATAAAAATATTTTTTATTAAGTTATTTGGAAATTTATATGAAAAAATAAATTAAAAATAATTTTAAAATCTATTATATATTTATATAAAACCTAAAAATAATAAAATAATGGAACAATAGTTCAAACATATAATGAAAAAATGAAAATTAATTATATAAATAATAAATATATAGAAAACGTATAACATTATTTTTTTAATAAATTATTTTGAAATTTTAATTAAAAACTAAGGTACAATTATTTATATAATCTAATATATAATTTTGTTGAATTAAAAAATTGTTAAAATAATGGTGCATATAATAAAAGGAGTGGTAGGAAAAGGGAATTTGAGGGAGGTAATGGGGGAAGAAATGATGTGTCACTACATCACTGTTTGAAAAAAAATGGTTGGAAAAATGATAAAATGTGAAAAGAAAGAGAAGAGAAGAGAGAAATTTTGTTATTTTTGTGGCTAATCAAATTGCGCCACATCATTCCCTCCCTCATTCCCTCTCTCAAATTTCTTCTCCCAATCATTTCTCATATAATAAATGGTAGAAAAAATAAAAATATTTATTTTAAACAAAATTAAAAAAATTATATTTTTTTTAGAAAACGGATTAGTTTAAAATTTTTAAAAATTCCAAAATAGGAAAATGAGTTCAAGGAATAAAGCTAGACAGAGCTTAGAGTTTTTTAAAATACCAAATAAGTTTGAAACAAATAAGTTTAAAAAAATAGAATAACAAACAATTGAATTACAAACCAGTCATTAAACAAGAACTATTTGAAACTTTCTTTACTTGTAATGATTTTATATGGGATATTCAATCTTTGACTGAGCTTACAACTGTCTTTATTAATCGGAATCCCCTCCATTTATGTATGAGAGTGTTGCCATCAGAGACAATATCATCCTAAACTTTTCCTTTTGTTCTTTTATTCGTGCTATAAATTCTTGTATTTCTTTCTCTTTAGGCATTGTAGACTAGGGCTACAAAGAAGCATTTGAAAACATTCGCATTTCCTTAACCTTTTTCTTAACAAGATCTATAATTTCGTTCCATTTATCTGGAAATTTAATGATATTCATTATCTGAGCAAAATTGATCTACACTTGGATACAAATATTTTATATTTACATGAATTTAATAAATACGATTATTAATAATCTAAAAATGAATTTTCATCTTTTTTAATTTAATTTTATGTTGTGACTTTTCATATTATTTTATAACCCGTTTGAATTCGCGAGTCAATGGATTATGTAACCCGATTCGTTTTTTCTCATAAAGCGGGACGTTGGGTGTGGTGCGATAACCCGATAATCTAGAAATATTTAAAATTAAGTGTTATTATATATATATGATTAATGAATTATTGTTAAAACTTATATGCTAATAAAATTAGTAATTAGATATCACAATTAAATAAGCATTAAATATTTATTTTCACATCCATAGTTGGTACATTTGTGTTATTAAAGAACATGAATAGACTATTTACACAGTCTTTCACATATGCAGACAAAATTATCACAATACCCATCAAAATTGTTAACAGATTCGGGTAAGCAATATTTTTTACAACTGCTATCCTTAAAACACAAGCCTTTAAATGTAGTGCTCTTGTTAAAACAAACTCTTGCCACTACTTTATCATTTTCTGTAAAAATTAAATAGTCATACATGTTTTTATTATTATTGATATCATTAAATTTAAACTAATCATAAATAGTGAGAAAATTAAACTTACGAGAAATGAGAAGAACTAACAACAACACAAGATTGAAGAATAATTTGTTCATGGTGTTTGATATGACAACTTAAAGTTAATTTATTCAAATAACTAGAGAGTATTTATATTCATTTAAAAGACTATGAATTTGAAAAATAATTTATAAAATGAAATATTCATCAGCAAACAAATAGTTATTTAGAGTAATGAATTTTAAACAAAGAAATTTATGTAAATGAAAAGAAATTATTATATAAATCTCTTTTAAAAGAAAGAAAATTCTTTTAGATATTTGTTATAAAAAAAATCCTAAAATAATTATTTAAAATTGATCAAATAATAAATTATATCAATATTTTTTAAAGTTAAATTTTATGCAGATTCTTACCTTCTAAATAAATATTTCTTAAATAATCATTAAAATTTATAAAATATAGATATTTAAAATTTATAGAAGGTGTTAAAGAAATTGATATTTATAAAATGGAAAAATTAAAGTTTAGACATCCATATTAATAATAAGCTTGTTTTTTGTGTTATTTTATTAAAATATTAAAATTATCAAAATTATTAACTAAAATATTTTGATATATTTTATTTTATATTTTCATAATTTAGGAAACTAGCATTATCTTATCTTATAAAGACTTATAATTACATCTCAAGTTTTATTAACTAGAATAGAATATCTGATTTTTAATTTTTAGATACGAGTTATTACCATAACATTTAGGTTGAAAACTGATATTGTGTTATCTTTTAAATTCTAAAATATATTGGTTTCTTAATTAGTTTAAAATTACTTTAGAAAAATAACTTCTTATTACAAATAAATAGATTCTACCAAATATCTCTCATAAAATACACTTTCATTTTATGATTTATTAGCAAAATGTGTTTAATTATTAAATCTAGTTAATTTTAAATTTTTTATTAACTTAGTTAGCCTAATTATAAAATAAATTATGTTTGTCTTATATTTGACATCTAAGAGTTCTTGACTTAGAAATTGGGTTAATATATGGGCGAAAGAGAGGACAGTTGACGCTTTTTAATAAATTATTTGGAAATTTGAATTAAAAACTAAATTAAAAATATTTTTGAAATCAATTATATAATTATATTAAAATAATAAAAAAAGTTAAAATAATAGAATAATAGATTAAAGATATATTGAATAAAATAAAATTAATTATATGAATAATAAATATATAGATGATGTATACCATTATTTGTATTTAATAAATATGAAGATTAAAAATATAAAAATGCCTTTTCATCTTCATTAATTAAATTTTTTAGTCGATGACACTTCATATTATTTCATAACTCGTTTATATGATTGACGAGTTAATAGATTTTTTAACTCGGTACATTCTGTCTCATAAAGTGTGTGGAGCACTATGGTATGAGACCCACTAATTTAGAGTTTTTTAAATTTAACCGTTATTATATATATATTGTTACTTCACTTTAAGCATTTTTCTAATTGATATTTTATTATAGACTTTCCCCATCAACCAAAAATTCACACGCATTTACATAAGGACTCACATAAAGTAATTATTAACTCTATATACAAACCATCATGCTCCCTTCCCTCAAATTTCAATTCACACCCACATGTACCATCACTTTCATTTGAATATTCTTAAGTTCACATTAATTGAGACGCAAACTCTTACCTCAAATATGAAATGTGAACACTTTAATATTTTTGTTTGGTGAATTTACTTCAAACTTTGTATGTATGTATGTATATATATTTAATGATTAATGAATGATGTATAAAATATATAAATAAATAACGAAATTAATTAATTGCATAAATAATATATATAAAAAGAATGTATAAAAAAAAATTTATTAAGTTATTTGGAAATTAATATGAAAAAACAAATTAAAAATAATTTTAAAATCTATTATATATTTATATAAAACCCAAAAATAATAAAATAATGGAACAATAGTTCAAACATATAATGAAAAAATGAAAATTAATTATATAAATAATAAATATATAGAAAACGTATATCATTATTTTTTTAATAAATTATTTTGAAATTTTAATTAAAAACTAAGGTACAATTATTTATATAATCTAATATATAATTTTGTTGAATTAAAAAATTGTTAAAACAATGGTGTATATAATAAGAGGAGTGATAGGAGAATGGAATTTGAGAGAGGTAATGGAGGAAGAAATGATGTGTCACTACATCACTGGTTGGAAAAAGGATAAAATGTGAAAAGAAAGAGAAGAGAGAGAAATTTTATTATTTTTGTGGATAATCAAATTGCGCTGTATCATTCCTTCCCCTCTCTCAAGTTCCTTCTCCCAATCATTTCTCATATAATAAATGGTAGAAAAAATAAAATATTTATTTTAACTAAAATTAAAAAAATTATATTTTTTTTGGAAAACGGATTAGTTTAATTTTTTAAAAATTCCAAAATAGGAAAATGAGTTCAAGGAATAAAGCTAGATAGAACTTAGAGTTTTTTAAAATACCAAATGAGTTTGAAACAAATAAGTTAAAAAAATAGAATAACAAACAATTGAATTACAAACAAGTCATTAAACAAGAACTATTTGAAACTTCCTTTCCTTGTAATGATTTTATATGGGATATTCAATCTTTGACTGAGCTTTCAACTGTCTTCATTAATCGGAATTCCCCTCCATTTACGTATGAGAGTGTTGCCATCAGAGACAATATCACCCTAAACTTTTCATTTTGTTCTTTTATTCGTGCTATAAATTCTTGTATTTCTTTCTCTCTAGGCATTGTAGACTAGGGCTCCAAAGAAGCCTTTGAAGACATTCGCATTTCCTTAGCCTTTTTCTTAACAAGATCTATAATTTCGTTCCATTTATCTGGAAATTTAATGATATTCATGTTCCGAGCAAAATTGATCTACACCTTGGATATAAATATTTTATATTTAAATGAATTTAATAAATACGAATATTAATAATCTAAAAATGAATTTTCATCTTTTATAATTTAATTTTATGTTGTGACTTTTCATATTATTTTATAACCCGTTTCAATTCGCGAGTCAATGGATTATGTAACCCGATTCGTTTTTTCTCAAAAAGCGGGACGTTGGGTGTGTTGCGATAACCCGATAATCTAGAAATATTTAAAATTAAGTGTTATTATATATATATGATTAATGAATTATTGTTAAAACTTATATGCTAATAAAATAAAATTAGTAATTAGACATCACAATTAAATAAGCATTAAATATTTATTTTCACATCCATAGTTGGTACATTTGTGTTATTAAAGAACATGAATAGACTATTCACATAGTCTTTCACATATGCATACAAAATTATCACAATACCCATCAAAATTGTTAACAGATTCGGGTAAGCAATATTTTTTACAACTGCTATCCTTAAAACACAGGCCTTTAAATGTAGCGCTCTTGTTAAAACAAACTCTTGCCACTACTTTATCATTCTCTGTAAAAATTAAATAGTCATACATGTTTTTATTATTAATGATATCATTAAATTTAAACTAATCATAAATAGAGAGAAAATTAAACTTACGAGAAATGAGAAGAACTAACACCAACACAAGATTGAAGAATAATTTGTTCATGGTGTTTGATATGACAACTTAAAGTTAATTTATTCAAAGAACTAGAGAGTATTTATATTCATTTAAAAGACTATGAATTTGAAAAATAAATTATAAAAAGAAATATTCACTAGCAAACAAATAGTTATTTAGAGTAATTAATGTTAAACAAAGAAGTTTATGTAAATGAAAAGAAATTATTATATAAATCTCTTTTAAAAGAAAAAAAATTTATTTAGATATTTTTTATAAAAAAAATCCTAAAATAATTATTTAAAATTGATCAAATAATAAATTATATCAATATTTTTTAAAGGTAAATTTTATGCAGATTCTTACCTTCTAAATAAATATTTCTTAAATAATCATTAAAATTTATAAAATATAGATATTTAAAATTTATAAAAGGTGTTAAAGAAATTGATATTTATAAAATGAAAAAATTAAAGTTTAGACATCCATATTAATAATAAGCTTATTTCTTGTGTTATTTTATTAAAATATTAAAATTATCAAAATCATTAACTAAAATATTTTGATATATTTTATTTTATATTTTCATAATTTAGGAAACTAGCATTATCTTATCTTATAAAGACTTATAATTACATCTCAGGTTTTATTAACTAGAATAGAATACGTGATCTTTAATTTTTAGATACTAGTTATTACCACAACATTTAGGTTGAAAACTGATACTATGTTATCTATTAAATTCTAAAATATATTGGTTTCTTAATTAGTTTAAAATTATTTTAGAAAAATAATTTCTTATTACAAATAAATAGATTCTACCAAATATCTCTCATAAAATGTACTTTCATTTCATGATTTATTAGCAAAATGTGTTTAATTATTAAATCTAGTTAATTTTAAATTTTTTATTAGCTTAGTTAGCCTAATTAAAAAAATTATGTTTGTCTTATATTTGACATCTAAGAGTTCTTGACTTAGAAATTGGGTTAATATATGGGCGAAAGAGAGGACAGTTGACGCTTTTTGATAAATTATTTGGAAATTTGAATTAAAAACTAAATTAAAAATATTTTTGAAATCAATTATATAATTATATTAAAATAATAAAAAAAGTTAAAATAATAGAATAATAGATTAAAGATATATTGAATAAAAGAAAATTAATTATATAAATAATAAATATATAGTGGATGTATACCATTATTTGTATTTAATAAATATGAAGATTAAAAATATAAAAATGCCTTTTCATCTTCATTAATTAAATTTTTTAGTCATGACTCTTTATATTATTTCATAACTCGTTTATATGATTGGCGAGTTAATATATTTTTTAACTCGGTACATTTTGTCTCATAAAGTGTGTCGAGCACTATGGTACGAGACCCACTAATTTAGAGTTTTTTAAATTTATTGTTACTTCACTTTAAGCATTTTTCTAATTGATATTTTATTATAGACTTTCCCATCAACCAAAAATTCACAAGCATTTACATAGGGACTCACATAAAGTAATTATTAACTCTATATACAAACCATCATGCTCCCTTCCCTCAAATTTCAATTTACACCCACATGTACCATCACTTTCATTTGAATATTCTTAACTTTACATCAATTTAGACTCAAACTCTCACCTCAAATATGAAATGTGAACACTTTAATCACTTTTGTTTGGAAATTAAATATAATTAAATAACAATATTAATAAATTGTATAAATAATATATATAAAAAGAATGTATAAAAATATTTTTTATTAAGTTATTTGGAAATTAATATAAAAAAATAAATTAAAAATAATTTTAAAATATATTATATATTTATATAAAACCAAAATAAAATAAAATAATGGAACAATAGTTCAAACATATAATGAAAAAAAGAAAAATTAATTATAAAAATAATAAATATATAGAAAACGTATAATATTATTTTTTTAATAAATTATTTTGAAATTTTTATTAAAAACTAAGGTACAATTATTTATATAATCTAATATATAATTTTGTTGAATTAAAAAATTGTTAAAACAATTGTGCATATAATAAGAGGAGTGATAGTAGAAGGGAATTTGAGGGAGATAATAGGGAAAGAAATGATGTGTCACTACATCACTGGTTGAAAAAAAGATAAAATGTGAGGAGAATGAGAAGAGAGAGAAATTTTGTTATTTTTGTGCCTAATCAAATTGTGCCACATCATTCCCTCCCCATTTTCTCCTTCAAATTTCTTCTTCAAATCATTTCTCATATAATAGATGGTAGAAAAAATAAAAATATTTATTTTAACCAAATTAAAAAAATCATATTTTTTTTGAAAAAGGGATTTGTTTATTTTTATGAAAAATCCAAAATAGAAAAATGAGTTCAAGAAACAAATCTAGACAGACCCTAGAGTTTTTTAAAATGCGAAATGAGTTTGAAACAAATAAGTTAAAAAAAATAAAATAACAAACAATTGAATTACAAACAAGTCATTAAACAAGAACTATTTGAAACTTCCTTTCATTATAATGATTTTATATGGGATATTCAATCTTTGACTGAGTTTCCAACTGTCTTCATTAATCGGAATTCCCCTCCATTTATGTATGAGAGCATTGCCATCAGAGACAATATCATCCTAAACTTTTCCTTTTGTTCTTTTATTCGAGCTATAAATTTTTGTATTTCTTTCTCTCTAGGCATTATAGACTAGGGCTCCAAAGAAGCATTTGAAAACATTCGCATTTTCTTAGCCTTTTTATTAACAAGATCTATAATTTTGTTCCATTTATCTGAAAATTTTATGATATTCATGTTTCGAGCAAAATTGATCTACACCTTGGATACAAATATTAATAATCTAAAAATGAATTTTCATCTTTTTTAATTTAAATTTATATTGTGACTTTTCATATTAATTTATAACCAGTTTGAATTCGCGAGTCAATGGATTATGTAACCCGATTCGTTTTTTCTCATAAAGTGGGACGTTGGGTGTGGTTCGATGACCCGATAATTAAGTGTTATTATATATATATATATAATTAATGAATTATTGTTAAAACTTATATGCTAATAAAATAAAATTAGTAATTAGATATCACAATTAAATAAGCATTAAATATTTATTTTCACATCCAAAGTTGATACATTTGTGTTATTAAAGAACATGAATAGACTATTCACATAGTCTTTCACATATGCAGACAAAATTATCACAATACCCATCAAAATTGTTAACAGATTCGGGTAAGCAATGATTTTTACAACTGTTATCCTTAAAACACAGGCCTTTAAAAGTAGCGCTCTTGTTAAAACAAACCCTTGCCACTATTTTATCATTCTATGTAAAAATAAAATAGTCATACATGTTTTTATTATTAATGATATCATTAAATTTAAACTAATCATAAATAGAGAGAAAATTAAACTTACGAGAAATGAGAAGAACTAACACCAACACAAAATTGAAGAATAATTTGTTCATTGTTTTTGATATGACAACTTAAATTTAATTTATTCAATGAACTAGAGAGTATTTATATTCATTTCAAAGATTATGAATTTGAAAAATAATTTATAAAATGTAATTATTTTTAAATTCAATTATATAATTATATTAAAATAATAAAAAAAGTTAAAATAATATAATAATAGATTAAAGATATATTGAATAAAAGAAAATTAATTATATAAATAATAAATATATAGAGGATGTATACCATTATTTGTATTTAATAAATATGAAGATTAAAAATATAAAAATGACTTTTCATCTTCATTAATTAAATTTTTTAGTGGATTACTCTTCATATTATTTCATAACTCGTTTATATGATTGGCGAGTTAATAGATTTTTTAGCTCAATACATTTTGTCTCATGGGTCGAGCACTATGGTACGAGACCGACTAATTTAGAGCTTTTTAAATTTAACCGTTATTATATATATATTGTTACTTCACTTTAAGCATTTTTCTAATTGATATTTTATTATAGACTTTCCCCATCAACCAAAAATTCAAACGCATTTACATAGGGACTCACATAAAGTAATTATTAACTCTATATACAAACCATCATGCACCCTTCCCTCAAATTTCAATTCACACCCACATGTACCATCACTTTCATTTGAATATTCTTAAGTTCACATTAATATAGGCTCAAACTCTTACCTCAAATATGAAATGTGAACACTTTAATCATTTTTGTTTGGTGAATTTAATTCAAACTTTTTATGTATGTATGTATATATATTTAATGATTAATGAATGATGTATAAAATATATAATTAAATAACGAAATTAATTAATTATATAAATAATATATATAAAAAGAATGTATAAAAATATTTTTTTATTAAGTTATTTGAAAATTAATATGAAAAAATAAATTAAAAATAATTTTAAAATCTACTATATATTTATATAAAACCCAAAAATAATAAAATAATGGAACAACAGTTCAAACTGTAAAAAAGAAAATTAATTATATAAATAATAAATATATAGAAAACGTATAACATCACTTTGATTTTAATATTTATAAATTTGCATCAATTGAGACTCGAGTCTCAAATATTAAATATGAAAAATTTAACTATTAGACCACTTTTTATTGTTAAATTTAATTTAAAATTTTATGTATGTATAAATATTTAATCATGGTTAATTAATAATAAATAAAATATATAATAAATAAAAGAAAATTTAATTAATTATATAAATAATAAATATGCAGTTAAGGTATAAAAATATTTTTAATAAATTATTTAGAAATTTGAATTAAAGTTGAAAGTAAATATATTTTTAAAATATAATATATAAATATATTAAATTAATCATTAATTTGTAAAATTAAATTAAATTTAAATTTAATATTTATTTATATTTTTAAATTCATGGAGTATATAAAATTTAAAAATACATGATTAAACATCATATTAATTATATATATATATATATATATATATATATATATATATATATTAAGTATTATTATATATTTTTCTCTTATCTATGTCAAATGTCCATTAAATTATAATTTATAATTTATTAAATTGAACGTTTTTATTTTATTTATGTCATGAATTTATCATTTAATACTGAGAATTTGATAAGAAATATCGTAATATATATATATATATATATATTAAGCATTATTATATGTTTTTCTCTTATCTATGTTAAATGTCCATTAATTTATCATTTATTAAATTAAACATTATTTTTCTCTTATTTATGTTTAATGTCCATGAATTTATCATTTAATACCACGAGAATTTGATGAGAAATATGGTAAGATTTAAATAAAATATTATTTATTTATATACATTTTAAATAAAATTAATATTATTTAAATTTATTGAATTATTTTATTATATAAAAATTAAGTTTATCCAAATTGAATATTCAACAAAAAAATTTAAATTAATCAAGTGTATAAAATTATAAAAATAACTGTATAATTGAAATTTATTATGTTTATTAGAAAAATATTTAAAAAAAAGAATAAATATATAAACGATAAGTTGCATCGTATACCAATCATAACAATTAGCAACATTGGTTAGTTAGAAGTTAGTAGTTGTAATAAAATGTCTTTAAAATTTGAATTATGGTTGAGTCAACAATCGCCAAGCGAGATCGAGACCAGCCCCTTAGTTCCAAACCTGACCTGCGCTTCTTCAAATATCCCCACCCAAATAAAAGGAAGGTAGGACTGCTTGAACTAACAAGCGAGAAAGTTGACTCTACTAGTGGCCTAGTGCTTAAGGCAAAAGGTTTAGGTGTGATGGTAGCTTTCTTTGGTCGGTCTGCTTTCTAATCTTTCTGAAAAAAAGAAAGATCAGTTGATAAGGAAAAGGCTCTCCCGAAACCTGGAAAGAGGCTACTGAAAATCCTGGGTTTTGGGCACTCAAGCTAGAAGGGGAGCACAACGCTTAGAAAGAGGCTTCATTCGGGAAATGGGTTTGGACTCTACCACCAAATGGTTGGCAGTGAGACAAGATTCAGTCAGTTTCATCGGGTGCTTGTCCGTCATAAGGTATTGGACCATAAAAGGAAGGCCTTGGGAAGCTTATCTCTATACTTTCAGCAACTAAACGGTTGATGTTTTGGCTGAACGAACGTCTATGCCAGCTATTGAAGATGAATGTTACCTTTATCTTAATGGAACTCCAACTAGTTGTAAGGCTGGTATAACTTACACATACCAGACTACGAAGATAGATAGCAGATCTGGATGGGGGCCCTTGGAGAATATAACAGCATTTGCTTTTTTTCTCCTGTAAAATAGCAATGGAGACCCAATTTATCTCGTTAGACGTCTTTCCAGGGCCCTGGTTTTGATTCGTCTTCCTTTTTCATGGTGGGAGCAAGATGGAATCTTTGCAATAGTATCCATTATAACAAAAGATAAAAGGGGACCAATCTATGCTTGGTGAAGGAAGCAATGCTTTCTGGAAGCGCTTCGAGAGGGCCTACAACCAATCTTTTTGTTGTGATAAGATAGGCCATGAGCTGTAGGACTGAACTGAGATGCCAGAACCGAGCTCCAAGACTAGAACTCAACTTCCCCGGTTATGCCATCTATAAGGAAAGGCACTAGCCAAAAGCAGAAGCCTAAAAGTTCCATGTTGCCGTGTCGGAAGCCATTTCTGCACTGTAGTTTTCAGGAGCGCATTGGAGTTTTCTACGCTTTTCAGCCCTTGCTGCTCGCTTCGGATCGATCTGTGCCTTGATCTCCGGCCATGAATCTTTGATTCCTCCTGGCAAGGAGGTCCGGTTCCATAGTGATTTCGTCTGCTTTTGGAACATTCCTGGGGGCAGGCAAAGAAAGTGACTCCGAAGTTTTTCATTCTCCTCTTTCGAATTACAGAACTTGAGGGGGTCTCACAGGCATCTCTCTTCGAGTAGCAGTGCAAGCTCGGATGGTGTTAGCGCTGGCAGAAGGTCCTGGATTAGTTTGTACCGGTGTAGGTCCCTGAGTGGTGACTTGTCCCCCTTTCTGTTGTGGTATTGGATTAGTATAGATCTCCAGTAGCTTCAGTGGCATTGGCGGCTTTCAGGTATGCCTTAACTGAATTCCAATTGATACGATTTTCATCATTCATGTCATAGATGACATATCACGCAAAGTATGATACTCTTCGATGGTATGGCCTGCGTATCGGTGAAATAGACAGAAGAATAGTCGAGACCAGGAGGCCGGGGAAGTGGTTTATCTCTGGACAGAAAAATGGATTTCCGGATGGAAAATAGGTAGGAATGGATAGGGGTAATGGCAGGTAGTGAGCTATATTAGGTCCCCCAGGTCGCTTGGGAGCACCTTGTTGGAGGAGCACCGGTTCACTCTAACAACACGTCTGCGTTGAGGGTCTTATAGCCGGTGGTAGAGGACTGGCAATTGAATCACTAACCTTGCTGGACTAGCACTTCAATTAGCTGTGGTAGTATCCGTTGGTGCGAGTGAGCGTTCCCGCTGCATCGATCATAGTAAAGTGTTCAATTAACCGGTGTCAGCCTATCCACCCACTCTTAGTGTTCGGGTTTCCGGTGTGCTAGAATCAATAGCAGAGAATGCGCTGTGAAAGAATCTGACTCGGACAGATGATCTGATATGAATTTGAAAACCAATGCCACGAATGAACCAAGGAAAGGAAAACTGAACGGAAAGCAGGGGAAGGCGAAGGAAAGGCTTAGCCTAGCCAGAAAGAAAGTAACTTCACTGACTGAATGTCCGAGATTGAATTAGAATAGGAAGTTGTTACAGAAGGAGCTCTGCAGATGCAGGCTAACTATCAATTTCCAAATCTCACTTAAAAGAGAACAGCTCCATGTGACTAGACGAATTCCTCCGCTACATATCTTGTAACAAGGTATGCAATAGCAGCTGATTCTGTAAGAGAAAATAAAAATTACCTCCATTCCGTCTCCTACCGCGGGTCTACGCCCTCTTTGTTTTAGCCATGGGCAATTGTGAACAAGAGAGTTCCACCTTCTACCTATCCCGACTTCGCTACATTTCCTTCTTCCTTGTCTACCGGGGATGTGCTCCTAAACCTGGACTTGCTATTCAAAAAGGTCTCTGCCCATACCATAGCCTTTTCTTGAAAGAAAGAAGACTCCTATCACGTCATTCCCCTTAGGTTACACGTCCTTTCCTATGGAATTAGATGATTCATCAGTCAGTTCTATGCTGCTAAGCCCTTCCTGAACTATATGGCGTCCCTTCTCGAAAGACCTAGAAAGAGCATTTCGTTAAGCAGACGGGATCCAACGAATAGAAGATGATAACCTTTCGTCACTGCTGAATCAAACTAACTGCCAACAAGAACAATTGAATCGGTTATTCATTCAACGACAACAGATGCCGATAAACTAGCTGCTTCTTCTATAAAAAAGAGGCCCTTTATCTAAAGAAGGTAAGGCAAAAGCAAGAATCCTAGGATTAAGAGTAAGAGAGAGTTCGGAGTGGCTGAAAGAGTGAATTAGGGACTCATTTGCTAGGCTCAAACCATGCCTATAACTAATCAGTCGTCAACCCTGAGCCCTTGAAAGCACTGGAAAAAGATAGTCTAGGTGAAATCCCCCCCTATTTGCCTCCAAGTAAAGTTCCTCACTCCAATCCTTACGCCGAAGAAAGACAAAGCACTTTTAGATGAACCACTGGACTCGTTAAAACCTTGGTCTATGGCAAGAACGTCTGAACTTTCTTACCGTGCACGCCCGCTTGAATGAACTCGATCATGCCAAGCTGCTAAACAAGCCAGGCTACTTTCATCGAACTAAGACTAGTGAAATAGCCAATCCCGAAGGATAAACTATTTCAAGCTTTTGAGAGCGAAAAGAAGATTGACGCAACATTCTTCCTTTTCCTCTTTCTGCCTCCACGCTACAACTAATTCTCCACTGTAGACGCTGGATGAGACCAGAAGGTAGTAAGCGAGCTATCCCTATCCATTCCGCTTTGTTAGTTCGTGATATTACCCTGTCTACTGCACTGACCGTGTTCCATCCGCTGACCCGAGGCAAAGAACTTTCCATTTGGAGGAACCATGCTCTTAGTCGAACTGCTGCGGTTGTGTCTTGTGCCGGCCTCGGTGCCAGGAGCCGGAGACTTTAAAGGATCGTAAAATTCAGTATCTCCGAAAGCCCCGGACCTCTTATTGAATGCATGAGGAATGGAAGAACTGTCATCTTCGGTTGGTGAACTCAAAGTAAAGGGCCAAAAGGACGAGCAAGAGTTGGTCATTCAAGAAGCTTTGGCTAGCCAGCTTGACTTATGGAAAAAGAATAGAAGGAAGGGTGGCTGATTGTGGTAAAAAGAAATCCATGCGAGGTTCGATGTAATTGAAGAGCTGCCATATTTGATTATGTACGAAGATAGGACGGACGAAGTCCAACCGGTTGGGCCAATGCACGGAAAGATAAGGGCAAGAATGACATCCCACTGAGGTCTCTAGTTAAGGCCGCCTCCAGGCACCATTCATCAACATGTTGATGCCTCTTATTTGACTAATGAGTCTGCGAGCTTCGGTATTGTGTGTAGGAATAACCAGGCTTTTTTATGTGCAGCAAAAGGAGACTGCTTCTCAGCATCAACAGCGGAAGAGGCCGAAGCGAGTCGAAAGGCAAAAGAGTTATCTTTGAACGCTACTACACATCCTTACGAATACGTCAGTCTAAGGTGGGTTTGGGTATAGCAGGACTTGAACCTGCGACCACTAGGTTAAAAGCCCAATGCTCTACCAACTGAGCTATACACCCAAAAAAAGATATAATA
>NW_025919522.1:0-51008 GCF_907164915.1 Impatiens glandulifera | reverse complement strand
TATATCCATTAGACTACCACGTCTAATGAAGTTAGACTGCAGCGTCTAACTTCACATCCCATTAGACTTACCACGTCTAATAGAGTTAGACTGTAACGTCTAACCTTACATCACTTAAGACTAATCTGAAGGAATTAGACTGACACGTCTAACGACGTATCTGTTAGAATTACACGTCTAACTACGTATCTATTAGACTGGCACATCTAACTACGTATCTATTAGAATTGCACGTCTAATTACGTATCTGTTAGACTGACACATCTAACTACGTATCTGTTAGACTAGCATGTCTAACTACGTACCAGTTAGACTGACACGTCTAACTACGTATCGGTTAGACTGACACGTCTAACTACGTATCGGTTAGACTGGCACGTCAAACTACGTATCTGTTAAACTGGCACGTCTAACTACGTATTCGTTAGACTTACACATCTAATTATGTATCTGTTAGACTTGCACGTCTAACTACGTATCTGTTAGACTGACACGTCTAACTACGTATCTGTTAGACTGACACGTCTAACTATGTATCTGTTAGACTAATACATATAACTACGTATATGTTAAGCTTACACGTCTAACTACGTAACACGTCTAATTAGTCTGCTTAGACCACGTCTAAGTTTGCCAAAACATTATGCACCTGCGTAGAAACAATTAGACGACTTAGCTTCATTCATATCTAAACATCATCAAAACTTATTTGATTAATATTTAGCACTTTTCTGTTAATTAACTTTTTACTTAGTTTTCCAAATAATTTCTTCTAATTTAATTAACTCTTAATTTTCCCAACAATTTCCCCCTTTTTGATGATTTAAGCTAAATGATCAAAATCAGTTGAGTTAATTTAATCCCGAAAAAATTCCTTTTTTTATGATGTTACAACCATGCAATCTTAAATAAACCATTGTAAATACCCATCAAATACGATCAAAATAATTCACAAAATATCCCAACATAAGTTAAAAACCAGCAAAAGTTTTAAATCATAAGTTTTAAAATGAAAATGAGATAAGCAAGGAAAGAGAATTATGGTCCTTCCCTTTTCACGTTTGCATCTTCATCTTCTGCATCCAAAGAGTTGCCAGTTAGGAGATTGAGATACCGAGTGGCAGCACCTCGGCCGCCTCCACTTCCACCGCCTCTGTCGCTTCCACGACTGGAGCTTTTTCTTGGTCTTAGACCTTCTTCATCCTCTTCAGCAGTTTTTCATTTGGATCGGGGTCCTCTAGAAGCTCCTCTGACAGCTTCACCTCTAGAACTGCCTCCTCTTGAGCTACCTTCCCCTTTTTAACATTATCAACTGCAACAACAATAGGTAGTTCAACACGGGATCTGTCTTTAATGGCGTTGACTTAGGCCAATTCAATCGCTTGAATGGACTTAGCAAGAGAATCAACTTGCTCTATTCTTTCTGCTTTGGATCTACCCATTGATTTGGTAACTTCCACCAATTGATCTTGAAGGAGATCTATTGAATTTACGATGACCTGATGAAGTTCCAAGTTGAAGGCCTTTATCTCGGCATATTGTTCTGTTTGAGTAGTAATGACACTTTTCTCAAACTTGTTGTGCTTGGAATTTACAATGTTGAGTTCATATGTGTTTCGGTGTATAGTCTTTTCCAATTCTCTCTGAATAGCGAGGAAGGATAACATCTCTTTTTCTGACTTATCACCGAGCCCTTTTCAAGATTGACCAACCTGGACTGCATATCCTCCATATTCAGATTGATGGAACTTATTGCATCCATAATTGAACAGAACTTTGCATCTCCATGAAACGTCTCTTCGGGAGAGTCAGCAGATGAGGACATAGCTTGAGAATGGGCAGGGGAAGTCCGAATTGGACTTATAGGCGTGTTCACTTGTAAAGAAAACTCGGGTTCTTTATCCTTAGAATGTGAAGATGGGGCCTTAGAAGCATCCTTAGATTTGTCTTCTTCATTTATAATATCAGCACATACTTGCTGAATTCCTCCTGAAATGTCGTCAAAATGCAGAGGAAGTTCATTAACATACTCGTCGATGTTTGTAGCTGTAATGAAGGGAGATGATCGAGGAACGGGAGAACACGAAATGAAGAATTCTTCTAAGGGAATATCCTCTGAAGAATATTCCTTAGACTCTTGTTCCCCCTCAACAGAAGAGGGAATTTCCTCGAGAACAGCTTTCTTCAAAGGTTTCCCCTTTGATTCTGAATTCGGAGACTTATCAGTAATCTTTGCTGATTCATCTTTTTCCACAAAGGGCTGTTCTTCAACAGTAATGGTAGGATCCACTTTAGGTGTCTCCTTTGGTTGAATATAAGATAGAGGAGCTTTAACAACAACCTCTTCTTCCTCTTCTAGCACAGTTTTAGCTTGACCCAATGCAAGGATCTTATCAGCAGTCTGCAGGTCACATAGACGTGTCTCTTCAAAAGAAGTATTTGCCAACTCAATCAGATGGGCAGCAGCTTGCTCATCTTCTCCTAGCCCGGACTGATCAACATAAAAATTTCCATAGGCTCGTCTTCATCAAAAGAGTCATGAAATAGAGTTAACCCAAACGATTCTGTGACATGAGCCTTTTGGAGAACGGTTGTGCAATAACTATGCATAATGAGATCTAGCCTCTTCAAAGAATTTTGCTTCGTACGAGCATCTTTGTCCATAGGGTTGAAGTTGGCCTTTCTTTTTTCGAGAATGGGAAGAAGGATATGCCCCATGATGTCTGCCACCACCAGTTCCTTTCGATCGAGAGCTTTAGAAACCACGTTTGTCATAGCCCTTATTAAGATTCTCTTTTCATTTTTATTACGTTCTTGCATTCTGTACAATCTCCTTTTCTGAGAATATCTCATTAAATTGAATTTCCATTATGTAATTCACCCAAGTGTCAAAGATGTTGATTTTCTCAGCATCCCTCTATTCAACCTGCTCTATTACAAGGTTGACAATGCAGCCAGATTCAGATACCTTCTCAGAGATTCAACAACAATCTATTTTCCTTTACCAGGAACCTCATCAGGTTTAGCTTTATAAAAGTACATAGGTTCGCGAATATTGATGCCAGGGGCTCCTTTTGTCGATCTCATAATTTCAAAAGGGGTTTTAGGTTTCTGAAACACCCCTTTCTAGAAGAACGGACAGAACGCCCTTCCCAATAAAATTAGATTGCATTTCAATAATCTTGGCCACGAGAGGCTCAACAACCGGCAGAGTAGGACCCTGCTCAGAAGATACAACGGCAGCAGCAGACGTTGGAACAATGGTCTGCTCTATTTCAGATGGGATAATGTTAGCAGTCTCAACAGCTGCTGGCATTTCAATAACATTGGAAGCGACAACAACCGCTTGCACTTTAGGATGGACAAGCGACGAGACCCTCTTAGCATTTTCAATTGTTAAACCGACTGGATCAACAGTCGGCCCGACAACTTGTTCCATCACAGGACATCACAAATGGGCACAGAGTCCAAAGGAGAGGAGGAGATTACCTTATTAGACTTTTTAGACGCCTTAGACACACTAGACGCTTTAGACGCCTTGAACTCTTTCTTCTGATCCACAGAATGACCAGATGACTTAGCATGTTTCTTCAACGGGCTGGGGATGGAGAGAGTGAAGAAATAGGAATGGCGGCAATAGGAAGAAGATTTTGTCTTGCCTTGGAGTCAACTACTCCAGAATCTTTCTTCAAGGAGCTCTTATGCCTGTTCGCACTTATCGCGGACTCTATAACCGATTTGGATCGCTTTGCCCCAGTAGACAGCACATAAGTAGTTTGTCTTTTCGAACGAGTGACCGACTGACCACCTATATATTGGCTGGAAGAGCCAGAACCTATTTCCTTCGAGAGCTTCATTCTTTCGAATTTGTGTATATGCGGCTCGGGTTAATAGCCTGAGTTGGGCCGTGAAGCTTTCACTCTCCTTATTCTTGGAATATATCGACTCATAGAGATTAGAAAAGAGAGTCGAAGCCCAGTTTACTTGAATTCCTTTTGAGATAGTAGTCATATAGTCGAATCGATCCTGAGTATATGAATCGAAAGATCCTATCCTTCCTTGGAGCGCCTTTGCTACAATGTCGTTTAATTGGGTGAAATGCGACTTTAGAGCCTTCTTCTTCCCGTTCAGCCTTATCACAAAGTCTTCGTTGGAAAAGACTATCTTCATCTCCGTGATAGTCTCTTCCGGTAAAGCCAGATTAAACTTGTGAACCTTCGATGGAAGTTCAAAGAACTCCGCATAGGCCGATTCGTTGAAAGAAATAGGAGATTCATTCACAGTCGCCTTGATGGATTTTCCGACCAAGACCGCCGTCTTGAAAAACTAGCGAACGTCCTTCTCGTAAAATATAAATGGACCGTCGAGATATTTTCCGACCCGGAATACTCAAATGATCAAAACATATCAAGATAAACATTATGAATAAAATGTAGCAAGAAATTAGGGGAAGAAAGAAGGAATTTGGAATGTTGGTTACAATGAACGAACAAATCTCTTTGGACTGAAAAATCAAATCACAAAGCTCTTGATGCATGCAAAGAAATGAGAGATTGTGCTCAACAAAGAAAAAATGCAGCAAACAACCGTCCAATTGATTTTACACTATCTTAAGGACTAAAATTTACTATAGAAGGAAGAGTATGAAAAGTTAGTAAACTGGTCAGTTGAAACAATGAGGGAGCTAATGAAGTCCCCTATATCTAAGACCTATACTATCAGGAGCAATTTCAGCGGGAGAGTAAACGAGGTCTGAAAAAATAACACAGGAAAGAAAACAGAGGATCATGCTTTTAAAGGAAATTCTACTTGGACAATGTTAAAACAAAAGTGGTGGTACTCAATTCTCCTTTTGAATTTAAACTGACAACTGAAGTGGAAGAAAAATGTGTTAAAGAAAGGGAAAATGTAGTGGTTGGAAACTATATAATGAAGAATAGAGTATCATTCTCAGTCACCAAGGAAGTCTTAATGAAACAATGGGAGTAGAAGGGACTAGTTAAGATTTCTGCAAATATACATGAACTCTATTTTCCGCAGTTCAAGAAGAAATCAAACTTGGATGATATTCTGAAATATGTGCATACTTATATTGAATCAAATTGTATGAAGATGGAGAGATGGTCTGAAAAATTAAACCGCTAAGCAAACCAAAAGAAATAGTTCATATATGGTTTAAGTTTTGGAACATCCCATCACATATGTACAACGTAGAAGCTTTAAGTCACTTTGCAAGTTTATTGGGAAAACCATTATACATGGACCCAATTACAGTAGGAGAAGAACAATTACCTTTGCTAGAATAAGCATTGAAGTGCACCCTCAAAGTACGCTGTCAAAAAACATGACAGTAGTTGATAGGAATGGAAAGTCTACAATCATGGAAATCTTATATGAATGGATGCCAGGCATGTGTGTTTTCTGTGATACTTTTCAACATGCTAGCACTAAATGTGAAAAAACGGTTGAGGAAGAGCATAAAATCCTAAAAGCCTAAGAAGAAGAAAAGTAGATAAATGAAACGAAAGAATCAAGAATCAAAGAGTATATTGGGGAAGTTAAAGAAAATCAACAAGGAAAAATACATAGGAAGAAATCAAGGAAGAATTAGAGAAGGAAGAAAGTAATGATGTAGAGGAATAAAGAAAGGTATAATCAAATAATAAAGAAATCAACGAAACTAATGAAATAGGGGATATTGAAGAAGATAAACCTAAAGACAATGAAGATGAAGAGTTAGAAGATGAAATCAAAAATACAATAGAGAAGAAAAACACAGAGGAAACCAAGGTTGTTGATCCTCAAATACGTAAAACTGAAATTGAAAAAAATAGTGACAAAAGACCTGAAATCCTGAAGAAGAATACATTTTATTATATTAATACGAGTTCATATAGAGTAAGATTAAACAATAAGAGCAGACAAACATCATCATAAACTTCAATTCAATCTCCCTTCATGAAGAATGCAAGAAGAATGGGAAGTGGAAGAAGGCAATATGGTCAAAAGGCGGATATGGAGACAACATAGGTTGGGATAGCTAGATTATAGTCTTTGTTCATTATAATCTGTGTTTTGTAATTTGATTTGACTGCCACCATTTAGAAACTTTTGGGACTTTTTTTTTGTAATCTTACAATCAAAACTAGGGTTTGTTTAGTTTTAATTATTGATTCCTCCCACTTTTGGACTTTTTAATGAAATAGTGTTAAACCGTTTCCAAAAAAAAGTAATAAAAAGGTTAATATACAAATTAAATCAATTAAGTTATGTAAATTGATTTTAGATTTATATTATTATATTTCTTTTTAACCATCTATCATTATATTAATTAATTAATATATTAAACTTTTATTATTTAATTTGTATAAAATTTAATTTTTAAATATTAAAATCATTATAACTAATTTGAACTTTACAAATTTTAATGTTTTTAATTTAAATTTATAAGAAAAATAAAAGATATTTTAAATACACCCAATATATTTAATAAATTATTTATTAATCTAAATCCTTATCTTTATTCAAATTATAAAAATTAATTTTGAGATTTTTAAATTCTGAAATTTGTTTTGAAATAAAAATAATTGTATTGAGATTTTGATAATAATAAATGCAGGATGATTTTAACAATAATAAATATAATATTCAAATACCAACTAATAAAGTTTTAAAGATTATATAAAAGTTATAAAATATATTTATTTAATTGCATAAAGATTAGACAATATATAATATTTGTTGGAAGATTTTGACAATAATAAATAAAATGATTTAAACATCAACTAATAAAGTCATAAGGATTATATAAAAGTAAATAAAATTATCAAATACGTATATTTGGTCAAATTTTCATATTATTTTCATCTCAAAAAATATTTCAGATTTTTATAATCTTATAAAAGGATTTCTATAATTTCAATAAAGTTATAAGGATTTGAATTGACAAATAATTTATTGAATATATAGGGACTATATAAAATATATTTTATTATTCTTGTAAGTTTGAATAAAAACAATTAAAAGTTTAAAAAATTAAAATTAGTTAAAGAAAATTTATTGTATTTTTATACGAATTAAATAAAAAAATTAAATAATTTTTATATGCTCCAAATCAAATGTTAGAAAATGGAGGACACTAGTTAATTTGATAGACATTTTTTCTCGATATTTTTCTAACTCAATTACAAATATTTAAATGCTATTTTTTTTTTTTTAGTATAAGAGAATTTCAAATTCATCCACTCAATTAAATGAACCAAACAACAACTTAGACGACATTATTTGACTTTAATAAATGCACTAACAAAAAAATATAATATTGTTTTTATTCTTTTTTAATGTATGATTCTAACATAACTAAGGCGTTATTCATAAATTAATATTTCAGATGTAAACATTATATTTTTCTTTAAAAAAGTATTTTTGTAGGGAAAAATATTATTACATTGTTTTATTTAATCAAAAAATCATAATCAAATGATAAAAACTAAGTTAGACTTAATCTAAAAATATATAAAAAATAATTTAAAATTTAATTAAACTTTGAACAATTTACTAATTATTCATCCAAAACTAAGCTCAAACATTACATTAAACAACTAAGAACACAATTTAGCTCAACATCAACTAATTTTATTTTATTTAATAAATAAATTACATTTTACACATTCTCAATCTTTTCAAAAGAATTAAATTACATAAGAGATCATATACAATTAGTTACATAATAAGATCCTAACAATATTAGTTTCTAATCTTGACCAATCTCTTCTCTATTGTTGTTGTTAAGGTAAAATGATATAACCCAAATCGACAACCTATGAAAAATAATTAAATTTGGGTTAACAATAAGCCGAATAAAAAATTGAAAAGGTACATATACTGATTAAAGAGTAATCTTATATAAACTAAGCTTAGAAAACACCAATAAGACTAACCATAATATCTTTACTATAGGCATACCAAAATAAAAAATTAAGGAGCTAAAATAACAAACTGGATATGTACAATATTGAAAAACCACCTTAAAGTACATAGTGTAGGATTTATATTATGTACAAATGATAAGTAAATTAATTTTACATACAACTATTTCATTATCATGCCAGAAATAGAAAATAAAAAATATATATGTAAAAGCTAGCAAAAGAATAATGACATTTACTTCATTATCTTAGAATTACATTACAATTATTGACTAGACTAGCACCACTATTTCTGGATATTAAGTCTGAAAGCTTCCCCAGCAAATTCCTCACAACCCCTACAAAAAAGTGTTCACAAATACAAATGATGTTAATTTTACTAGAATCCATATAAGCTAATAAACATCAATTTTACCATAACAAAATGTACTTGCCTGATTGTCTTAGCCCTTCCGATAGACCACTACAACCAGTAAAAGTATAGAAGGTTTACAATGGAGTAATGTGATTCTCCTTCCTTTGCTCATCATGCCATCAAAACAAGCTTCTCCTTCTTTATACTTCCCTGTGTTTCTGTTTCATATTGGATCTATAGCTTTTGAGAAACTTTGTTTGATATGAGTTGGCAACTGTAGCAAAAATATTGCAAACTTAGATCTTCAATAACAAGTAGACATTCCTAGCATCTATTGTAAAAAAATATTTAATTACCTGATTATTTTTTCCTCTTTTATGGACATATAAACAAATGCAGTAGAGCTGTTATAGGTATAGATTCACTATTTCTTCACTATAGTATACCTACATAATTATCAAAGAATAGTCTCAAAAACACATACAAAATAAAATATCAATAATTACAATGATATGTTTTTTAATGAAATAAATATTCAGAAGACATTAAAATTACCTCAAAATAATAAGGTCCCATAGACAAAGTCCTTGAGATGATACACATCTCCTGAAATGTGAAATCAAATTAAGCAAATGTTAGATGAAACATAAAATGTATTAATGTAATAATGTTATCATTCACTAATTTACCCATATGATTCAATATTTCACTCCTCAAAATAAACAATTGATGAAGAAATTAAGAACACTCACAGCTAGAAGTTGATTCACTCTTTTTCGAATGAGAGTACTTGTGAAACTTAATGACTCCATTGGATCAATGTTAGCATCCATCCAAATCATAGGCGGCTGAAAAATCTAAACAAAAGAAGAAGAAGAAAAATTATAAAATAAATTGACATAGATAAACAGATTAATGATATATAGGTCGATTCTTACTTTGCAAATAGTTAAACTAGTAGTCAATAGTTGTATCGTATTTCAACTCTCTTTCTCTACAGCGGCGGCGGAGATATATTTTTGCTTCAAATTAGGGCATAAAAGAAATGATGAATATTTAACACTATATATATAGTATAGGAACACATAGTTAGTTGACTATGACGTCTAAATTAAACCACGTCATAAAACTAAAAAAGCGAAACAAATAATTAATATACAGATTTATATATATATATATATATATATATATATATATATATATATATATATATATATATATATATATAATACTAAATTATTTTGACTTATTTTATTATAGAGCTCTAACTCATCCATTTTAAAAATGAAAAAAATCATTTGTATTTTAATAAATGTTTGCCTTCAATGAAATAAAACACGTATACAAAATGTTTATAAGTTAAAATAACTCATTAAACATGTACAATAAAAATAAGGAATTGTTTTATTAATTCTAATAAAAATAACTTAAATCAAATATCAAATTAAGAATATTGTCAAAACTTTATAACCAAAAAAAATATATTTTAGATGTTGCACTTAATTTAAATTAATAAATTAAAGGAGGGTTATGCTAATAAAATAAAATTTTCATATTTTATTATTTATAATTGATAATTGTTCATTTGATATTTTTCATATAAATCGTTATAGAAAACAATTATGTCTGAAGTATTAAACCGTATTATTTTTTTATTTACGATTTTGCCCTCTCATTTGAGAGAGAAGACGGAGTAGGAGAAAATGGTAAGAGAGGATCTGCTTATTGAATTTTGTAGAGGATCTACTTATTGAATTTTTAATAATTATTTGAGGCTTCATTTTTCTTATTTTAACATTTTATTTTTTTCTAAATGAGTTTGGTTACGTTTTGAACGTTTTTTAAATTGAGTATTATTTTTAGATTTAAATTTTAATTTGTCGAAGGTGATTGAGTGATTAAAAAATATGTAATTTAAGAAAATATTTGAAAACCATTGAAGAATGATAAATTTTGTATTATTTTTCCAAAAAATTCATAACGACATAACTAATTATTTTATCGTTGTTTGCTCTAGCCCTAGCTTGAAAGAAAATATTGAAGAGAAAGCTGAAACTCTTGTAAAATACAAAGGCAAAATTTAGTTGAAGAATTTTAAACCAAAGGTTAAGATTCTCAAATCTCCTTTTGAGTTTAAATTTTCCCCGAAGTTGAAGAGAAATACATTAAAGAGTGAGAATATGTAATTGTTGAGACTACATAAAAAAGAATAGTGTATCTTTCTCGGTCACTAAGGATGCCTTACTAAAGCAATGAGCGTAGGAAACAAATCTGGAGAATATGCTGAAGTTGGGGCATACTTATGTTGGGTCATACTACATGAAGCTAGAAAGATGGCCTAAATGAATGAACTTACTTAACAAACCGAAAAAAATAGCTCAAATTTGGTTCAAACTAAGGAACATCTCGGCTCATATATACAATGTAGAAGCACTTAGTCATTTTGCTAGTCTCCTACGAAAACCATTGTATATAGACTCAATCACGGAAGAAAGCGAACACATCACATATAATAGGATAGAAGTGCATCATAGAAATACTCTACTTGAAACAATGACAATTATTGACAGAAGAGGTAAACCCACAGTCATGGATATTTCATATGAATGGAGGCCAAACATATGTGTGTTCTATAATACTTTTGAACATTTCGGTATAAATGTGCAAAAACAATTGAAGAAAAGTAAAAAAATTCTTAAAATTCAGTAGCACAAGGAAAACCTGAAAGTTTAGGAACAAAATGATAAAGCGTAGAAAAATAAAATTGAAAAATAAGGAGGTAGAAGACATCTAGATGAAATTAAAGATGGAGAATAAGAGGATGAAAATGTTGATGATTCAGAGGAAGGAGAAAGGTAACAAATCAGAGGAAGAAGAAGATAAAAAATCAGATAAATAAGATGAAAATGAATTAAAGGATGAAAATGAAAAAGAATTAAAGAAAGAAAAAGGTGCAGAATCAACGGATGAAAGTAATGAAAAATTACAAGATGGAAGTGATAGAAAGCAGTGGAGGAAAGTGAAGATGAGACTATGAAAATAGATCTTAGCAACTTAAGAAAAATTGAAGTCAAGGATTACCGTAGATAAATATAAAGTTTCTAAAATAAAAAAAAAACGTCTTTTATCAGATAAGTGTTGGTTCAACTAAAACAAATCTAACCCAAGGAAATAATATAAACACAACTCACAAACAAACATCATCATATACAACAGTTCCATCACCAATAGTACAGCTTAAAGTCAAAAAAGTGAGGATGCGACGTAAATATAATCGCTGGAAATCGAGGAATGAAGATTGTGTTTTTAGAAATACAGATTGAGAATATAAAGTAGAATAAGAGTAGTCAAAGAGGAAGCTCACAATAAAATCAGAATTTTTAAAATATATGTCTTGTATGCTTTTGTTGTTTGTTACTCTAATCTTTGTTTGTTTGTTTTCAATCAGCTACTCTAGGGCTAGGGCTAGGGCTAGGGCTAGGGCTAGGGCTAGGGGTAGGGGTAGGGCTAGGTCTAGGGCTAGGGCTAGGTCTAGGGCTAGGTCTAGGTCTAGGGCTAGGGTTAGGTCTAGGGCTAGGGCTAGGGCTAGGGCTAGGGCTAGGGCTAGGGCTAGGGCTAGGGCTAGGGCTAGGGCTAGGGCTAGGGCTAGGGCTGGGGCTGGGGCTAGGGCTAGGGCTAGGGCTAGGGCTGGGGCCAGGGCTGGGGCTGGTGCTAGGACTGGGGCTAGGGCTAGAGCTAGGGCTGGGGCTGGGGCTGGGGCTAGGGATGGGGCTGGGGCTAGGGCTGAGGCTAGGGCTGGGGCTGGGGCTAAGTCTCGGGCTAGGGCTAGGGCTGGGGCTGGGGCTAGGGCTAGGGCTAGGGCTAGGGCTAGGGCTAGGGCTAGGGCTAGGGCTAGGGCTAGGGCTGGGGCTGGGGCTGGGGCTAGGGCTGGGGCTGGGACTGGGGCGGGGCTGGGGCTGGGAATTTGAGGGAGGTAATGGGGGAAGAAATGATGTGTCACTACATCACTGATTGAAAAATGATAAAATGTGAAAAGAAAGAGAAGAGAGAGAAATTTTGTTATTTTTGTGGCTAATCAAATTGCGCCACATCATTCCCACCCTCATTCCCTCTCTCAAATTCTTTCTCCCAATCATTTCTCATATAATAAATGGTAGAAAAAATAAAAATATTTATTTTAACCAAAATTAAAAAAATTATATTTTTTTTTTGGAAAACGAATTAGTTTAATTTTTTTAAAAATTCCAAAATAGGAAAATGAGTTCAAGGAATAAAGCTAGACAGAACTTAGAGTTTTTTAAAATACCAAATGAGTTTGAAACAAATAAGTTAAAAAAAATAAAATAACAAACAATTGAATTACAAACAAGTCATTAAACAAGAACTATTTGAAACTTCCTTTCCTTGTAATGATTTTATATGGGATATTTAATCTTTGACTGAGTTTCCAACTGTCTTCATTAATCGGAATTCTCCTCCATTTATGTATGAGAGCGTTGCCATCAGAGACAATATCATCCTAAACTTTTCCTTTTGTTCTTTTATTCGTGCTATAAATTCTTGTATTTCTTTTCTTATAGGCATTGTAGACTAGGGCTCCAAAGAAGCATTTGAAAACATTCGCATTTCCTTAGCCTTTTTCTTAACAAGATCTATAATTTCGTTCCATTTATCTGGAAATTTAATGATATTCATGTTCTGAGCAAAATTGATCTACACCTTGAATACAAATATTTTATATTTAAATGAATTTAATAAATACGAATATTAATAATCTAAAAATGAATTTTCATCTTTTTTAATTTAATTTTATGTTGTGACTTAAACTTACGAGAAATGAGAAGAACTAACACCAACACAAGATTGAAGAATAATTTGTTCACGGTGTTTGATATGACAACTTAAAGTTAATTTATTCAAAGAACTAGAGAGTATTTATATTCATTTAAAAGACTATGAATTTGAAAAATAATTTATAAAATGAAATATTCACCGGCAAACAAATAGTTATTTAGAGTAATTAATGTTAAACAAAGAAATTTATGTAAATGAAAAGAAATTATTATATAAATCTCTTTTAAAAGAAAGAAAATTTATTTAGATATTTGTTATATAAAAATCTTAAAATAATTATTTAAAATTGCTCAAATAATAAATTATATCAATATTTTTTAAAGGTAAATTTTATGCAGATTCTTACCTTCTAAATAAATATTTCTTAAATAATCATTAAAATTTATAAAATATAGATATTTACAATTTATAAAAGGTGTTAAAGAAATTGATATTTATAAAATAAAAAAAAATTAAAGTTTAGACATCCATATTAATAATAAGCTTGTTTCTTGTGTTATTTTATTAAAATATTAAAATTATCAAAATCATTAACTAAAATATTTTGATATATTTTATTTTATATTTTCATAATTTAGGAAACTAGCATTATTTTATCTTATAAAGACTTATAATTACATCTCAGGTTTTATTAACTAGAATAGAATATGTGATCTTTAATTTTTAGATACGAGTTATTACCACAACATTTAAGTTGAAAACTGATATTGTGTTATTTATTAAATTCTAAAATATATTGGTTTCTTAATTAGTTTAAAATTACTTTAGAAAAATAATTTCTTATTACAAATAAATAGATTCTATCAAATATCTCTCATAAAATACACTTTCATTTCATGATTTATTAGCAAAATGTGTTTAATTATTAAATCTAGTTAATTTTAAATTTTTTATTAACTTAGTTAGCCTAATTAAAATAAATTATGTTTGTCTTATATTTGACATCTAAGAGTTCTTGACTTAAAAATTGGATTAATATATGGGCGAAAGAGATGACAGTTGACGCTTTTTAATAAATTATTTGGAAATTTGAATTAAAAACTAAATTAAAAATATTTTTGAAATCAATTATATAATTATATTAAAATAATAAAAAAAAGTTAAAATAATAGAAAAATAGATTAAAGATATATTGAATAAAAGAAAATTAATTATATAAATAATAAATATATAGAGGATGTATACCATTATTTGTTATTAATAAATATTAAGATTAAAAATATAAAAATGCCTTTTCATCTTCATTAATTAAATTTTTTAGTCGATGACTCTTCATATTATTTCATAACTCGTTTATATGATTGGCGAGTTAATAGATTTTTTAACTCAGTACATTTTGTCTCATAAAGTGTGTGGAGCACTATGGTACGAGACCCACTAATTTAGAGTTTTTAAATTTAACCGTTATTATATATATATTGTTACTTCACTTTAAGCATTTTTCTAATTGATATTTTATTAGACTTTTCCCATCAATCAAAAATTCACACGCATTTACATAGGGACTCACATAAAGTAATTATTAACTCTATATACAAACCATCATGCTCCCTTCCCTCAAATTTCAATTCACACCCACATGTACCATCACTTTCATTTGAATATTCTAAAGTTCACATTAATTGATACTCAAAATCTTACCTCAAATATGAAATGTGAACACTTTAATCACTTTTGTTTGGTGAATTTAATTCAAAATTTTTATGTATGTATATATATTTAATGATTAATGAATGATGTATAAAATATATAATTAAATAACGAAATTAATTTATTTTATAAATAATATATATAAAAAGAATGTATAAAAATATTTTTTATTAAGTTATTTGAAAATTTATATGAAAAAATAAATTAAAAATAATTTTAAAATCTATTATATATTTATATAAAACCTAAAAATAATAAAATAATGGAACAATAGTTCAAACATATAATGAAAAAATGAAAATTAATTATATAAATAATAAATATATAGAAAACGTATAACATTATTTTTTTAATAAATTATTTTGAAATTTTAATTAAAAACTAATGTACAATTATTTAGATAATCTAATATATAATTTTGTTGAATTAAAAAATTGTTAAAATAATGGTGCATATAATAAAAGGAGTGGTAGGAGAAGGGAATTTGGGGAGGTAATGGGGGAAGAAATGATGTGTCACTACATCACTGTTTGAAAAAATGGTTGGAAAAATGATAAAATGTGAAAAGAAAGAGAAGAGAGAAATTTTGTTATTTTTGTGGCTAATCAAATTGCACCACATCATTCCCTACCTCATTCCCTCTCTCAAATTTCTTCTCCCAATTATTTCTCATATAATAAATGATATAAAAAATAAAAATATTAATTTTAAACAAAATTAAAAAAATTATATTTTTTTTAGAAAACGGATTAGTTTAAAATTTTTAAAAATTCCAAAATAGGAAAATGAGTTCAAGGAATAAAGCTAGACAGAGCTTAGAGTTTTTTAAAATACCAAATAAGTTTGAAACAAATAAGTTAAAAAAAAATAGAATAACAAACAATTGAATTACAAACCAGTCATTAAACAAGAACTATTTGAAACTTCCTTTCCTTGTAATGATTTTATATGGGATATTCAATCTTTGACTGAGCTTACAACTGTCTTCATTAATCGGAATTCCCCTCCATTTATGTATGAGAGTGTTGCCATCAGAGACAATATCATCCTAAACTTTTCCTTTTGTTCTTTTATTCGTGCTATAAATTCTTGTATTTCTTTCTCTTTAGGCATTGTAGACTAGGGCTACAAAGAAGCATTTGAAAACATTCGCATTTCCTTAACCTTTTTCTTAACAAGATCTATAATTTCGTTCCATTTATCTGGAAATTTAATGATATTCATGTTCTGAGCAAAATTGATCTACACAATATTTTATATTTAAATGAATTTAATAAATACGATTATTAATAATCTAAAAATGAATTTTCATCTTTTTTAATTTAATTTTATGTTGTGACTTTTCATATTATTTTATAACCCGTTTGAATTCGCGAGTCAATGGATTATGTAACCCGATTCGTTTTTTCTCATAAAGCGGGACGTTGGGTGTGGTGCGATAACCCGATAATCTAGAAATATTTAAAATTAAGTGTTATTATATATATATGATTAATGAATTATTGTTAAAACTTATATGCTAATAAAACTAGTAATTAGATATCACAATTAAATAAGCATTAAATATTTATTTTCACATCCATAGTTGGTACATTTGTGTTATTAAAGAACATGAATAGACTATTTACACAGTCTTTCACATATGCAGACAAAATTATCACAATACCCATCAAAATTGTTAACAGATTCGGGTAAGCAATATTTTTTACAACTGTTATCCTTAAAACACAAGCCTTTAAATGTAGCGCTCTTGTTAAAACAAACTCTTGCCACTACTTTATCATTTTCTGTAAAAATTAAATAGTCATACATGTTTTTATTATTAATGATATCATTAAATTTAAACTAATCATAAATAGAGAGAAAATTAAACTTACGAGAAATGAGAAGAACTAACAACAACACAAGATTGAAGAATAATTTGTTCATGGTGTTTGATATGACAACTTAAAGTTAATTTATTCAAAGAACTAGAGAGTATTTATATTCATTTAAAAGACTATGAATTTGAAAAATAATTTATAAAATGAAATATTCATCAGCAAACAAATAGTTATTTAGAGTAATTAATTTTAAACAAAGAAATTTATGTAAATGAAAAGAAATTATTATATAAATATCTTTTAAAAGAAAGAAAATTTATTTAGATATTTGTTATAAAAAAAATCCTAAAATAATTATTTAAAATTGAACAAATAATAAATTATATCAATATTTTTTAAAGGTAAATTTTATGCAGATTCTTACCTTCTAAATAAATATTTCTTAAATAATCATTAAAATTTATAAAATATAGATATTTAAAATTTATAAAAGGTGTTAAAGAAATTGATATTTATAAAATGGAAAAATTAAAGTTTAGACATCCATATTAATAATAAGCTTGTTTTTTGTGTTATTTTATTAAAATATTAAAATTATCAAAATCATTAACTAAAATATTTTGATATATTTTATTTTATATTTTCATAATTTAGGAAACTAGCATTATCTTATCTTATAAAGACTTATAATTACATCTCAGGTTTTATTAACTAGAATAGAATATGTGATCTTTAATTTTTAGATACGCGTTATTACCACAATATTTATGTTGAAAACTGATATTGTGTTATCTTTTAAATTCTAAAATATATTGGTTTCTTAATTAGTTTAAAATTACTTTAGAAAAATAACTTCTTATTAAAAATAAATAGATTCTACCAAATATCTCTCATAAAATACACTTTCATTTCATGATTTATTAGCAAAATGTGTTTAATTATTAAATCTAGTTAATTTTAAATTTTTTATTAACTTAGTTAGCCTAATTATAAAATAAATTATGTTTGTCTTATATTTGACATCTAAGAGTTCTTGACTTAAAAATTGGGTTAATATATGGGTGAAAGAGAGGACAGTTGACGCTTTTTAATAAATTATTTGGAAATTTGAATTAAAAACTAAATTAAAAATATTTTTGAAATCAATTATATAATTATATTAAAATAATAAAAAAAAGTTAAAATAATAGAACAATAGATTAAAGATATATTGAATAAAATAAAATTAATTATATGAATAATAAATATATAGATGATGTATACCATTATTTGTATTTAATAAATATGAAGATTAAAAATATAAAAATGCTTTTTCATCTTCATTAATTAAATTTTTTAGTCCATGACACTTCATATTATTTCATAACTCGTTTATATGATTGACGAGTTAATAGATTTTTTAACTCGGTACATTTTGTCTCATAAAGTGTGTGGAGCACTATGGTATGAGACCCACTAATTTAGAGTTTTTTAAATTTAACCGTTATTATATATATATTGTTACTTCACTTTAAGCATTTTTCTAATTGATATTTTATTATAGACTTTCCCCATCAACCAAAAATTCACACGCATTTACATAAGGACTCACATAAAGTAATTATTAACTCTATATTCAAACAATCATGCTCCCTTCCCTTAAATTTCAATTCACACCCACATGTACCATCACTTTCATTTGAATATTCTTAAGTTCACATTAATTGAGACGCAAACTCTTACCTCAAATATGAAATGTGAACACTTTAATTATTTTTGTTTGGTGAATTTACTTCAAACTTTTTATGTATGTATGTATATATATTTAATGATTAATGAATGATGTATAAAATATATAAATAAATAACGAAATTAATTAATTGCATAAATAATATATATAAAAAGAATGTATAAAAAAAAAATTTATTAAGTTATTTGGAAATTAATATGAAAAAATAAATTAAAAATAATTTTAAAATCTATTATATATTTATATAAAACCCAAAAATAATAAAATAATGGAACAATAGTTCAAACATATAATGAAAAAATGAAAATTAATTATATAAATAATAAATATATAGAAAACGTATAACATTATTTTTTTAATAAATTATTTTGAAATTTTAATTAAAAACTAAGGTACAATTATTTATATAATCTAATATATAATTTTGTTGAATTAAAAAATTGTTAAAACAATGGTGTATATAATAAGAGGAGTGATAGAGAAGGGAATTTGAGAGAGGTAATGGGGGAAGAAATGATGTGTCACTACATCACTGGTTGGAAAAAGGATAAAATGTGAAAAGAAAGAGAAGAGAGAGAAATTTTGTTATTTTTGTGGATAATCAAATTGCGCCATATCATTCCCTCCCCTCTCTCAAGTTCCTTCTCCCAATCATTTCTCATATAATAAATGGTAGAAAAAATAAAATATTTATTTTAACTAAAATTAAAAAATTATATTTTTTTTGGAAAACGGATTAGTTTAATTTTTTAAAAATTCCAAAATAGGAAAATGAGTTCAAGGAATAAAGCTAGACAGAACTTAGAGTTTTTTAAAATACCAAATGAGTTTGAAACAAATAAGTTAAAAAAAATAGAATAACAAACAATTGAATTACAAACAAGTCATTAAACAAGAACTATTTGAAACTTCATTTCCTTGTAATGATTTTATATGGGATATTCAATCTTTGACTGAGCTTTCAACTGTCTTCATTAATCGAAATTCCCCTCCATTTACGTATGAGAGCGTTGCCATCAGAGACAATATCACCCTAAACTTTTCATTTTGTTCTTTTATTCGTGCTATAAATTCTTGTATTTCTTTCTCTCTAGGCATTGTAGACTAGGGCTCCAAAGAAGCATTTGAAGACATTCGCATTTCCTTAGCCTTATTCTTAACAAGATCTATAATTTCGTTCCATTTATCTGGAAATTTAATGATATTCATGTTCCGAGCAAAATTGATCTACACCTTGGATATAAATATTTTATATTTAAATGAATTTAATAAATACGAATATTAATAATCTAAAAATGAATTTTCATCTTTTATAATTTAATTTTATGTTGTGACTTTTCATATTATTTTATAACCCGTTTCAATTCGCGAGTCCATGGATTATGTAACCCGATTCGTTTTTTCTCAAAAAGCGGGACGTTGGGTGTGTTGCGATAACCCGATAATCTAGAAATATTTAAAATTAAGTGTTATTATATATATATGATTAATGAATTATTGTTAAAACTTATATGCTAATAAAATAAAATTAGTAATTAGATATCACAATTAAATAAGCATTAAATATTTATTTTCACATCCATAGTTGGTACATTTGTGTTATTAAAGAACATGAATAGACTATTCACATAGTCTTTCACATATGCAGACAAAATTATCACAATACCCATCAAAATTGTTAACAGATTCGGGTAAGCAATATTTTTTACAACTGCTATCCTTAAAACACAGGCCTTTAAATGTAGCGCTCTTGTTAAAACAAACTCTTGCCACTACTTTATCATTCTCCGTAAAAATTAAATAGTCATACATGTTTTTATTATTAATGATATCATTAAATTTAAACTAATCATAAATAGAGAGAAAATTAAACTTACGAGAAATGAGAAGAACTAACACCAACACAAGATTGAAGAATAATTTGTTCATGGTGTTTGATATGACAACTTAAAGTTAATTTATTCAAAGAACTAGAGAGTATTTATATTCATTTAAAAGACTATGAATTTGAAAAATAAATTATAAAAAGAAATATTCACTAGCAAACAAATAGTTATTTAGAGTAATTAATGTTAAACAAAGAAGTTTATGTAAATGAAAAGAAATTATTATATAAATCTCTTTTAAAAGAAAAAAAAATTTATTTAGATATTTTTTATAAAAAAAATCCTAAAATAATTATTTAAAATTGATCAAATAATAAATTATATCAATATTTTTTAAAGGTAAATTTTATGCAGATTCTTACCTTCTAAATAAATATTTCTTAAATAATCATTAAAATTTATAAAATATAGATATTTAAAATTTATAAAAGGTGTTAAAGAAATTGATATTTATAAAATGAAAAAATTAAAGTTTAGACATCCATATTAATAATAAGCTTGTTTCTTGTCTTATTTTATTAAAATATTAAAATTATCAAAATCATTAACTAAAATATTTTGATATATTTTATTTTATATTTTCATAATTTAGGATACTAGCATTATCTTATCTTATAAAGACTTATAATTACATCTCAGGTTTTATTAACTAGAATAGAATATGTGATCTTTAATTTTTAGATACTAGTTATTACCACAACATTTAGGTTGAAAACTGATACCGTGTTATCTATTAAATTCTAAAATATATTGGTTTCTTAATTAGTTTAAAATTACTTTAGAAAAATAATTTCTTATTACAAATAAATAGATTCTACCAAATATCTCTCATAAAATGTACTTTCATTTCATGATTTATTAGCAAAATGTGTTTAATTATTAAATCTAGTTAATTTTAAATTTTTTATTAGCTTAGTTAGCCTAATTAAAAAAATTATGTTTGTCTTATATTTGACATCTAAGAGTTCTTGACTTAGAAATTGGGTTAATATATGGGCGAAAGAGAGGACAGTTGACGCTTTTTAATAAATTATTTGGAAATTTGAATTAAAAACTAAATTAAAAATATTTTTGAAATCAATTATATAATTATATTAAAATAATAAAAAAAGTTAAAATAATAGAATAATAGATTAAAGATATATTGAATAAAAGAAAATTAATTATATAAATAATAAATATATAGTGGATGTATACCATTATTTGTATTTAATAAATATGAAGATTAAAAATATAAAAATGCCTTTTCATCTTCATTAATTAAATTTTTTAGTCATGACTCTTTATATTATTTCATAACTCGTTTATATGATTGGCGAGTTAATATATTTTTTAACTCGGTACATTTTGTCTCATAAAGTGTGTCGAGCACTATGGTACGAGACCCACTAATTTAGAGTTTTTTAAATTTATTGTTACTTCACTTTAAGCATTTTTCTAATTGATATTTTATTATAGACTTTCCCATCAACCAAAAATTCACAAGCATTTACATAGGGACTCACATAAAGTAATTATTAACTCTATATACAAACCATCATGCTCCCTTCCCTCAAATTTCAATTTACACCCACATGTACCATCACTTTCATTTGAATATTCTTAACTTCACATCAATTTAGACTCAAACTCTCACCTCAAATATGAAATGTGAACACTTTAATCGCTTTTGTTTGGAAATTAAATATAATTAAATAACAAAATTAATTAATTGTATAATTAATATATATAAAAAGAATGTATAAAAATATTTTTTTATTAAGTTATTTGGAAATTAATATAAAAAAATAAATTAAAAATAATTTTAAAATATATTATATATTTATATAAAACCAAAATAAAATAAAATAATGGAACAATAGTTCAAACATATAATGAAAAAAGAAAAATTAATTATATAAATAATAAATATATAGAAAACGTATAATATTATTTTTTTAATAAATTATTTTGAAATTTTTATTAAAAACTAAGGTACAATTATTTATATAATCTAATATATAATTTTGTTGAATTAAAAAATTGTTAAAACAATTGTGCATATAATAAGAGGAGTGATAGTAAGAGGGAAGTTGAGGGAGATAATAAGGGAAGAAATGATGTGTCACTACATCACTGGTTGAAAAAAAGATAAAATGTGAGGAGAAAGAGAAGAGAGAGAAATTTTGTTATTTTTGTGGCTAATCAAATTGTGCCACATCATTCCCTCCCCATTTTCTCCTTCAAATTTCTTCTTCAAATCATTTCTCATATAATAGATGGTAGAAAAAATAAAAATATTTATTTTAACCAAATTAAAAAAATCATATTTTTTTTGAAAAAGGGATTTGTTTATTTTTATTAAAAATTCCAAAATAGAAAAATGAGTTCAAGAAATAAATCTAGACAGACCCTAGAGTTTTTTAAAATGCCAAATGAGTTTGAAACAAATAAGTTAAAAAAAATAAAATAACAAACAATTGAATTACAAACAAGTCATTAAACAAGAACTATTTGAAACTTCCTTTCCTTGTAATGATTTTATATGGGATATTCAATCTTTGACTGAGTTTCCAACTGTCTTCATTAATCGGAATTCCCCTCCATTTATGTATGAGAGCGTTGCCATCAGAGACAATATCATCCTAAACTTTTCCTTTTGTTCTTTTATTCGAGCTATAAATTTTTGTATTTCTTTCTCTCTAGGCATTATAGACTAGGGCTCCAAAGAAGCATTTGAAAACATTCGCATTTTCTTAGCCTTTTTATTAACAAGATCTATAATTTTGTTCCATTTATCTGAAAATTTAATGATATTCATGTTTCGAGCAAAATTGATCTACACCTTGAATACAAATATTAATAATCTAAAAATGAATTTTCATCTTTTTTAATTTAAATTTATATTGTGACTTTTCATATTAATTTATAACCAGTTTGAATTCGCGAGTCAATGGATTATGTAACCCGATTCGTTTTTTCTCATAAAGTGGGACGTTGGGTGTGGTTCGATGACCCGATAATCTAGAGATTTTTAAAATTAAGTGTTATTATATATATATATATATATATATATATATAATTAATGAATTATTGTTAAAACTTATATGCTAATAAAATAAAATTAGTAATTAGATATCACAATTAAATAAGCATTAAATATTTATTTTCACATCCAAAGTCGATACATTTGTGTTATTAAAGAACATGAATAGACTATTCACATAGTCTTTCACATATGCGGACAAAATTGTCACAATACCCATCAAAATTGTTAACAGATTCGGGTAAGCAATGATTTTTACAACTGTTATCCTTAAAACACAGGCCTTTAAAAGTAGCGCTCTTGTTAAAACAAACCCTTGCCACTATTTTATCATTCTATGTAAAAATAAAATAGTCATACATGTTTTTATTATTAATGATATCATTAAATTTAAACTAATCATAAATAGAGAGAAAATTAAACTTACGAGAAATGAGAAGAACTAACACCAACACAAAATTGAAGAATAATTTGTTCATTGTTTTTGATATGACAACTTAAATTTAATTTATTCAATGAACTAGAGAGTATTTATATTCATTTCAAAGATTATGAATTTGAAAAATAATTTATAAAATGTAATATTCACCCGCAAAAAAATAGTTATTTAGAGTAATTAATGTTAAACAAAGAAATTTATGTAAATGAAAAGAAATTATTATATAAATCTTTTTTAAAAGAAAGAAAATTTATTTAGGTATTTGTTATAAAAAAATCCTAAAATAATTATTTAAAATTGATAAAATAATAAATTATATCAATATTTTTTAAAGGTAAATTTTATGCAGATTCTTACCTTCTAAATAAATATTTATTAAATAATCATTAAAATTTATAAAATGTAGATATTTACAATTTATAATTTATAATAGGTGTTAAAGAAATTGATATTAATAATAAGCTTGTTTCTTGTGTTATTTTATTAAAATATTAAAATTATCAAAATCATTAACTAAAATATTTTGATATATTTTATTTTATATTTTCATAATTTTGGAAACTAGCATTATCTTATAAAAACTTATAATTACATCTCAGGTTTTATTAACTACAATAGAATACGTGATCTTTAATTTTTAGATACCAGTTATTACCACAACATTTAGGTTGAAAACTGATATTTTGTTATTTATTAAATTCTAAAATATATTGGTTTCTTAAATAGTTTAAAACTACTTTAGAAAAATAATTTTCTATTATAAATAAATAAATTCTACCAAATATCCCTTATAAAACACATTTTCATTTCATGATTTATTAGCAAAATGTGTTTAATTATTAAATCTAGTTAATTTTAAATTTTTTATTAACTTAGTTTGCCTAATTAAAAAAAGTTATGTTTGTCTTAAAATTTGACATCTAAGAGTTGTTGACTTTGAATTGGGTTAATATATTTGCGAAAGAAAAGACAATTGACGCTTTTTAATAAAGTATTTGGAAATTTGAATTAAAAATATTTTTAAATTCAATTATATAATTATATTAAAATAATAAAAAAAGTTAAAATAATATAATAATAGATTAAAGATATATTGAATAAAAGAAAATTAATTATATAAATAATAAATATATAGAGGATGTATACCATTATTTGTATTTAATAAATATGAAGATTAAAAATATAAAAATGACTTTTCATCTTCATTAATTAAATTTTTTAGTGGATTATTCTTCATATTATTTCATAACTCGTTTATATGATTGGCGAGTTAATAGATTTTTTAGCTCGGTACATTTTGTCTCATGGGTCGAGCACTATGGTACGAGACCCACTAATTTAGAGCTTTTTAAATTTAACCGTTATTATATATATATTGTTACTTCACTTTAAGCATTTTTCTAATTGATATTTTATTATAGACTTTCCCCATCAACCAAAAATTCAAACGCATTTACATAGGGACTCACATAAAGTAATTATTAACTCTATATACAAACCATCATGCTCCCTTCCCTCAAATTTCAATTCACACCCACATGTACCATCACTTTCATTTGAATATTCTTAAGTTCACATTAATATAGACTCAAACTCTTACCTCAAATATGAAATGTGAACACTTTAATCATTTTTGTTTGGTGAATTTAATTCAAACTTTTTATGTATGTATGTATATATATTTAATGATTAATGAATGATGTATAAAATATATAATTAAATAACGAAATTAATTAATTATATAAATAATATATATAAAAAGAATGTATAAAAATATTTTTTTATTAAGTTATTTGGAAATTAATATGAAAAAATAAATTAAAAATAATTTTAAAATCTATTATATATTTATATAAAACCCAAAAATAATAAAATAATGGAACAACAGTTCAAACTGTAAAAAAGAAAATTAATTATATAAATAATAAATATATAGAAAACGTATAACATCACTTTGATTTTAATATTTATAAATTTGCATCAATTGAGACTCGAGTCTCAAATATTAAATATGAAAAATTTAACTATTAGACCACTTTTTATTGTTAAATTTAATTAAAAATTTTATGTATGTATAAATATTTAATCATGGTTAATTAATAATAAATAAAATATATAATAAATAAAAGAAAATTTAATTAATTATATAAATAATAAATATGCAGTTAAGGTATAAAAATATTTTTAATAAATTATTTAGAAATTTGAATTAAAGTTGAAAGTAAATATATTTTTAAAATCTAATATATAAATATATTAAATTAATCATTAATTTGTAAAACTAAATTAAATTTAAATTTAATATTTATTTATATTTTTAAATTCATGGAGTATATAAAATTTAAAAATACATGATTAAACATCATATTAATTATATATATATATATATATATATATATATATATATATATTAAGTATTATTATATATTTTTCTCTTATCTATATCAAATGTCCATTAAATTATAATTTATAATTTATTAAATTGAACGTTTTTATTTTATTTATGTCATGAATTTATCATTTAATACCGAGAATTTGATAAGAAATATCGTAATATATATATATATATATATATATATATATTAAGCATTATTATATGTTTTTCTCTTATCCATGTTAAATGTCCATTAATTTATCATTTATTAAATTAAACATTATTTTTCTCTTATTTATGTTTAATGTCCATGAATTTATCATTTAATACCACGAATTTGATGAGAAATATGGTAAGATTTAAATAAAATATTATTTATTTATATACATTTTAAATAAAATTAATATTATTTAAATTTATTGAATTATTTTATTATATAAAAATTAAGTTTATCCAAATTGAATATTCAACAAAAATTTTAAATTAATCAAGTGTATAAAATTATAAAAATAACTGTATAATTGAAATTTATTATGTTTATTAGAAAAATATTTAAAAAAAGAATAAATATATAAACGATAAGTTGCATCGTATATCAATCATAACAATTAGCAACATTGGTTAGTTAGAAGTTAGTAGTTGTAATAAAATGTCTTTAAAATTTGAATTATGGTTGAGTCAACAATCGCCAAGCGAGATCGAGACCAGCCCCTTAGTTCCAAACCTGACCTGCGCTTCTTCAAATATCCCCACCCAAATAAAAGGAAGGTAGGACTGCTTGAACTAACATGCGAGAAAGTTGACTCTACTAGTGGCCTAGTGCTTAAGGCAAAAGGTTTAGGTGTGATGGTAGCTTTCTTTGGTCGGTCTGCTTTCTAATCTTTCTGAAAAAAAGAAAGATCAGTTGATAAGGAAAAGGCTCTCCCGAAACCTGGAAAGAGGCTACTGAAAATCCTGGGTTTTGGGCACTCAAGCTAGAAGGGGAGCACAGCGCTTAGAAAGAGGCTTCATTCGGGAAATGGGTTTGGACTCTACCACCAAATGGTTGGCAGTGAGACAAGATTCAGTCTGTTTCATCGGGTGCTTGTCCATCATAAGGTATTGGACCATAAAAGGAAGGCCTTGGGAAGCTTATCTCTATACTTTCAGCAACTAAACAATTGATGTTTTGGCTGAACGAACGTCTATGCCAGCTATTGAAGATGAATGTTACATTTATCTTAATGGAACTCCAACTAGTTGTAAGGCTGGTATAACTTACACATACCAGACTACGAAGATAGATAGCAGATCTGGATGGGGGCCCTTGGAGAATATAACATCATTTGCTTTTTTTCCTGTAAAATAGCAATGGAAACCCAATTTATCTCGTTAGACGTCTTTCCAGGGCCCTAGTTTTGATTCGTCTTCCTTTTTCATGGTGGGAGCAAGATGGAATCTTTGCAATAGTATCCATTATAACAAAAGATAAAAGGGAACCAATCTATGCTTGGTGAAGGAAGCAATGCTTTCTGGAAGCGCTTCGAGAGGGTCTACAACCAATCTTTTTGTTGTGATAAGAAAGGCCATGAGCTGTAGAACTGAACTGAGATGCCAGAACCGAGCTCCAAGACTAGAACTCAACTTCCCCGGTTATGCCATCTATAAGGAAAGGCACTAGCCAAAAGCAGAAGCCTAAAAGTTCCATGTTGCCGTGTCGAAACCCATTTCTGCACTGTAGTTTTTAGGAGCGCATTGGAGTTTTCTACGCTTTTCAGCCCTTGCTGCTCACTTCGGATCGATCTGTGCCTTGATCTCCGGCCATGAATCTTTGATTCCTCCTGGCAAGGAGGTCCGGTTCCATAGTGATTTCGTCTGCTTTTGGAACATTCCTGGGGGTAAGCAAAGAAAGTGACTACGAAGTTTTTCATTCTCCTCTTTCGAATTACAGAACTTGAGGGGGTCTCACAGGCATCTCTTTTCGAGTAGTAGTGCAAGCTCGGATGGTGTTAGCGCTGGCAGAAGGTCCTGGATTAGTTTGTACCGGTGTAGGTCCCTGAGTGGTGACTTGTCCCCCTTTCTGTTGTGGTATTGGATTAGTATAGATCTCCAGTAGCTTCAGTGGCATTGGTGGCTTTCAGGTATGCCTTAACTGAATTCCAATTGATACGATTTTCATCATTCATGTCATAGATGACATATCACGCAAAGTATGATACTCTTCGATGGTATGACCTGTGTATCAGTGAAATAGACAGAAGAATAGTCGAGACCAGGAAGCCGGGGAAGTGCCTTATCTCTGGACAGAAAAATGGATTTCGGATGGACAATAGGTAGGAATGGATAGGGGTAATGGCAGATAGTGAGCTATATTAGGTCCCCAAGTCGCTTGGGAGCACCTTGTTGGAGGAGCACCGGTTCACTCTAACAACACGTCTGCATTGAGGGTCTTATAGCCGGTGGTAGAGGACTGGCAATTGAATCAATAAACTTGCTGGACTAACACTTCAATTAGCTTTGGTAGTATCCGTTGGTGCGAGTGAGCGTTCCCGCTGCATCGATCATAGTAAAGTGTTCAATTAACCGGTGTCAGCCTATCCACCCACTCTTAGTGTTCAGGTTTCCGGTGTGCTAGAATCAATATCAGAGAATGCGCTGTGAAAGAATCTGACTCGGACAGATGATCTGATATGAATTTGAAAACTAATGCCACGAATGAACCAAGGAAAGGAAAACTGAACGGAAAGTAGGGGAAGGCGAAGGAAAGGCTTAGTCTAGCCAGAAAGAAAGTAACTTCACTGACTGAATGTCCGAGATTGAATTAGAATAGGAAGTTGTTATAGAAGGAGCTATGCAGATGCAGGCTAACTATCAATTTCCAAATCTCACTTAAAAGTGAACAGCTCCATGTGACTAGACGAATTCCTCCCCTACATATCTTGCAACAAGGTATGCAATAGCAGCTGATTCTGTAAGAGAAAATAAAAATTACCTTCATTCCGTCTCCTACCGTGGGTCTACGCCCTCTTTGTTTTAGCCATGGGCAATTGTGAACAAGAGAGTTCCACCTTCTACCTATCCCGACTTCGCTACATTTCCTTCTTCCTTGTCTACCGGGGATGTGATCCTAAACCTGGACTTGCTATTCAAAAAGGTCTCTTCCCATACCATAACCTTTTCTTGAAAGAAAGAATACTCTATCACGTCATTCACTTAGGTTACACGTCCTTTCCTATGGAATTAGATGATTCATCAGTCAGTTCTATGCTGCTAAGCCCTTCCTAAACTATATGGCGTCCCTTCTCGAAAGACCTAGAAAGAGCATTTCGTTAAGCAGACGGGATCCAACGAATAGAAGATGATAACCTTTCGTCACTGCTGAATCAAACTAACTGTCAACAAGAACAATTGAATCGGTTATTCATTCAACGACAACAAATGCCGATAAACTAGTTGCTTCTTCTATAAAAAAGAGGCCCTTTATCTAAAGAAGGTAAGGCAAAAGCAAGAATCCTAGGATTAAGAGAAAGAGAGAGTTCGGTGTGGCTGAAAGAGTGAATTATGGACTCATTTTCTAGGCTCAAACCATGCCTATAACTAATCAGTCGTCAACCCTGAGCCCTTGAAAGCACTGGAAAAAGAGTCTAGGTGAAATCCCCCTTATTTGCCTCCAAGTAAAGTTCCTCACTCCAATACTTACGCCGAAGAAAGACAAAGCAATTTTAGATGAACCACTGGAGTCGTTAAAACCTTGGTCTATGGCAAGAACGTCTGAACTTTCTTACCGTGCACGCCCGATTGAATGAACTCGATCATGCCAAGCTACTAAACAACCCTACTTTCATCGAACTAAGACTAGTGAAATAGCCAATCCCGAAGGATAAAATATTTCAAGCTTTTGAGAGCGAAAAGAAGATTGACGCAACATTCTTCCTTTTCCTATTTCTGCCTCCACGCTACAACTAATTATCCACTGTAGACGCTGGATGAGACCAGAAGGTAGTAAGCGAGCTATCCCTATCCATTCCACTTTGTTAGTTCGTGATATTACCCTGTCTACTGCACTGACCGTGTTCCATCCGCTGACCCGAGGCAAAGAACTTTCCATTTGGAGGAACCATTCTCTTAGTCGAACAGTTGCGGTTGTGTCTTGTGCTGGCCTCGGTGCCAGGAGCCGGAGACTTTAAAGGATCGTAAAATTCAGTATCTCCGAAAGCCCCGGACCTCTTATTGAATGCATGAGGAATGGAAGAACTGTCATCTTCGGTTGGTGAACTCAAAGTAAAGGGCCAAAAGGACGAGCAAGAGTTGGTCATTCAAGAAGCTTTGGCTAGCCAGCTTGACTTATGGAAAAAGAATAGAAGGAAGGGTGGCTGATTGTGGTAAAAAGAAATCCATGCGAGGTTCAATGTAATTGAAGAGCTGCCATATTTGATTATGTACGAAGATAGGAAGGACGAAGTCCAACCGGTTGGGCCAATGCACGGAAAGATAAGGGCAAGAATGACATCCCACTGATGTCTCTAGTTAAGGCCACCTCTAGGCACCATTCATCAACATGATGCCTCTTATTTGACTAATGAGTCTGCGAGCTTCGGTATTGTGTGTAGGAATAACCAGGCTTTTTTATGTGCAGCAAAAGGAGACTACTTCTCTACATCAACAGCGGAAGAGGTCGAAGCGAGTCGAAAGGCAAAAGAGTTATCTTTGAACGCTACTACACATCATTACGAATACGTCAGTCTAAGGTGGGTTTGGGTATAACAGGACTTGAACCTGCGACCACTAAGTTAAAAGCCTAATGCTCTACCAACTGAGCTATACACCCAAAAAAAGATATAATAGTAAATGTAAATAAAATAAGCATTGATTAGTGCGGAAAAGAAAAGAGGGCCTCTTCTCATCATATTAAAAGGGCGCGGCTCTGTATGAGGCTCGTACTACAGAGTAAGCGAAGAAAACGTAAGGGCTTAGTTAGCACTCCTGCAAGAAAACGGCCTAGCTAACGTGCCCCTTATTTCACTTTTCAAGCCTTGATCGATATGAGAAAAATGCGCTCAAGCACCCAACCTATACAAGGGGCTTGGGCTCGAAAGCCGGCCTTACTCAACAAGCACCTTTCAACGTAAGGTTGCTTCTTTCCACCCATTGAAGATACCTAAGGTTAGAAAAAGTTTATGAAATAATACTAAAAAAATAAATTTTATTTTAAATAAAATTTCATACTAAATAAATATGTCAATATTAAAATAGTAGTTTAATAAATAACTAATTAATTTATAGAATAAGTTCATTCAAAAATCTATATTTACTTAGTTAATTAGTTGATTTAGGATAAAATTTATTTTTAACTTACTTTTATAAAATTATTTATATTTTATACTTCAAAATTGGATTTATTTTCAAAAAGAATAAAAAATAAATAAATTACCACCTTAATATATAAATTTTATTATATTACTATTTTATATTCATTTATTAGATATATAATTATCAATAATATAAAGAATTGTTTTTTATCATATTTTTCTCTCATAATTAAATACAAAAATAATTTTTTAACTCATAATAATTAAACTAATTCATCACTAATTAATTTATAAAATAAGAATTTAATTAATAATAAAAGTCTTATAAGTTAATATTTATATATAACACATTTCCTAAAAACTAGGTGATTTGTTACATTAATAACAAATATACAAATATTTTATTTTTTTATTATTAAAAATTACATTATTATAATTGTAAATAATTTATTCACTTAATATATATATATATATATATAATATTAATAATAATATTCATATATTTTAATTGAAAATAATCTCTTTATCATTTTTGTGTAAACAATTATAATACATATTTTTTTATACACTATTACATTTTCAACTTATATTCCAATTAATTATAAAATAGTTAAAATTAAGAATCTAAAATAATGTATATTATAAGTGAAATTTATTTTCAACTTACTTTTATATATAACTTTATTATATAATATATAAAATATATTTTATTTAATTTTACTTTTATTATTATATATAATCATTTTTAATATATATTTTTAAAAGAATTTAATTAGAAAATGTTTATTTATTTTATAACGATAATTTTATTATTTATTATTTTCTACTTTTACTTATTTTATAAAGAATAATTTTTTTATTTTATATATAAATTTTATTTTAAGTTTATTTTATTACAATTATTAATAATATTTCAATTAAATAAATATAATTTACAATTTATATTATAATTAAAATCTAAAATTTTAATTAAAATTTTAGATTTTAATTAAAATTAAACTACTTATTAAATAATAACATACAGTAATCTATAATAATAAATAATATTATTTATAATATAAATAAATATAAAATTATAATAATAATGAAAATTCAAATTTTGTTGTGGCCCCAAAATTAAAATAAATATAATAGTTGTACATTTTATCAAAAACATATTAAACATACAAAAAAAAAATATTGAGGTGATTTTGAAGCCTCATTTAATAATATTTATGATATATTATGTATGATATTTTTATAATGAAAATTTTTGATAAATATTTTAAAATGAGAAGAGATTATAAAGATAAATATAAGAATAAGAATAAATAAATAAATTTAAGAATATTAAAATGTAACCTCAACAAAAAAAAATTTAGGTTATGGTTGGATTTATGATAAAAAAATATTATAATTGGAAAAACCACTAAAATATCAATAATATAGTTAGAGTTATGGTTAGTGATATAAAAGAGCTACAATAAATATAATAAAGATCTCGATAGATAGAAAATGGGCCTACTAATATTAAAAATAATAAAATAATAAAATAGTTTACAAATTAGACTGAGAAAAAATTAATATATATTATATATAATATAAAGAGAAAAATAAATACAATATTATTATATAATATAGAGAGAAAAAATGTACATAGAAAAAGTTAACGTATTATAAAGAAATAAATATAAAAGAATAGGTTATTATACAGTAAAATATATAATAATATATAATATATAATTAATAATATTATATATATATATTAAAAATTAAAAATTTAGGGCCTGAATAGTGGCCAATGTAATTGCCCGAGCTTACAAACATCACTAACTTATATAACTTATACTACCCTATATTATTCAGGGCAAATTACCTTGGGGCCCTTTAATTACTCATATCGCTCACTTTTGATCCTCAAATTAATTTTTAAAACAAATCGTTCTTTCAACTTTTATAAATGTCACCAACGACCCTTCCGTTAACTTATTAGTTAAACATAACGACTTAAACTTAAAAAATATTTTTTTATATATTATATTTAATCTTATTTTTTATATTTATATATATAATTATTAAATCACTTATATATAATATTATATATATATTATTATTAAATTATATATTTATATAATTATTAAATTTTCTATATAATATATTGATTATATATATATATAATAAAGTTTAAAATAATTTATATAATAAAAATATATATAATTTATATATAATATTTATATAATATATTTTTAAAAAATAAATTTGAGAATTAAAAGTAATTGAGTAGTTAGAAGGTTACCAATACTTTTAACCTTCAAATTATTTTTAAAATATATATTTTATAAATTATATAAACTTTTATATATATATATATATAAGAGATTTAATAATTATATAAATTTAAAAATTAATAATAAAATATATATATAATATTATTTATAAGTGATTTAATAATTATATATATAAATATGAAAAATAAGATTAAAGATAATATATAAAAAAATAATATTTTAAGTTTAAACCATTATGTTTAACCAAAAAGTTGAGGGAATGGCCATTAATGACCTTTCTAAAAGTTGAAGAGCGATTTGTTTCAAAAATTAATTTGAGTGCTCAGAGTAATTCGAGGACTAGGACTGCCCATGTAAGTTGCTCTATTATTTATACTTAATTATAATTTATATTTTTATATAAATTATACTTTATATAATTTGTAAAAGTACTTTTAATTACGGTTTTATATATAATAGTTAAAATAATGTGTGTTTTATATAAATATTGAACAGTAAATAATTTATATATATTATTAAGTACTATTAATATGTTTTTATATATATATATATTATAAATATATTTTTTTGGAAGGTTATTTTAAAGTATGATTTTAGAATAATTATTAGTAAATAAATATATATACATAAAATATCTCCAAATTTTAAGATTTTAGTATATTTACTTAATTCATATTTATATATAATACATATTTTAAAAAATTAAAACTTACCATTACAATTATAAAAAAAAATAAAATCGAACAACTCTAGAACAAATTCTTTATTAAAGATTTAACTCAATTATATTAATTTTATATTTATATAATCATTAAAATAATTTGATCACATTAATAAATAATTTATATACATTTTTAATAATATAACATATTTATAAATAATATTAATAATATATATTTCAAATAACTTCATATATATATATATATATATATATATAATATTAATAATATTTTTTACTATATTGTTGATAATACTTTATTATTTAACTTTTATAATTTATCTACACTCATTTTTACATACTTATATTTTAATTAAGAAGTATATCTTGTATTCTAATTAATTTTTAAAACAATATAAATTAAGATTTATTAATAAATTTTTTTTATGTTTGATAATCTTAATAAACGTTTAACTCTTATTTATATACGAGATAAAACTTTTAATTGCAGTATATAATAACGCAGTTAAAGGTAAGACTTTTAACTGTGATTTTATATACCGCAGTTAAATTTAAAACTTTTAACTGTGGTTTTATATACCGTAGTTAAAAATAAGACTATTAACTACGGTTTTATATACCGTAATTAAATGTAAAACTTTTAACTGCAGTTTTATATACCACAGTTAAATGTAGGACTTTTAACTGCGATTTTATATACCGCAGTTAAAGTTAAGACTTTTAACTACGGTTTTTATATTATTAATTACAGTTTTATATATAGCAGTTAAAAGTATGATATTAACTGCGATATAATACCGCAGTTACATGTAAAGTATTAACTACAGTTTTATATACCGCCGTTAAATTTTGTCACTAATAACAACTTTTTTTTACCAGTGAAATGTCTTTTATAGCCTATGTTGCTGTTATACAGCTGTTTTAATACTCTTTATTTATTTAACATCTTTAATTGTGTGCATCCTTATATTTTATATCTAATTAATCATCCAGAAGAAAAATGAGAAGTAAATTTCCTATTTAGTGACTTTCTATTTTATATTTTAATGGAGTAATTGTCTATTATTCATTAGTAATTAATATACGGCATTTGTAGCCTTCTTCTCCTTCAAGAAAACAAAAGGTTTTGGTTAAAAATGTTATTAAATTTGGTATAGCTAGTTGAGTGACTAATATTTATGAAGATTGATATTTTTTATTGTGACTCATATTCAATATGTATGATATTTTATCTGTAAAACACTTTATTTTTTAGAAATAAATCTTCAATAATAATATACAAGGATATCTTACAACAATTACAAAAGAGTTGGAGAGATTGAAGAAGTTTCTTCAATACAAATTTTGTCAAAAATGTGATATGAGACTATCTACTCTACACTGGTGTGTAGGGCTAGGTCTAGGGCTTTGGCTCATTCACCCTTTCTTTCATTTATCAAAGACGTGGGAAAATTTTATTTTCCAACTGAAATTGAGAATGAAGATTGACAAGAGATTGTAACCCATATTTTTAAGTGAAGATTCCCAGGTTAAGTAATCTTAGGTTTAAAATGCTATTTTTTTTAAGGATGTAATGTAAATATTCTTAGTATTACTTTTATAAACTAAAAAAAAAATAGTTTTGAACACTTATTTGGACTGATTGTGTATATTTTTTATTTTATTTTTTTAACAAATGTTTTTTTAGCTAATTTATTAATTGTTGAATTGTAATGTATTGTTAATTGATATTTTTTATTTGAATGTTTTAAGGCCCGAAGAATCAAGATAAATTTTTTTAAATATTGGAAATAAGAGTTTATTTGTATTGATATGTTAGTGTTTATTTTGTATTAATTTAAATACTTAAACATGATATTTTGATGTAATAATATTTTGATCAAATATAAATATAAATATATATATATATATAATATTTAAAAACAAAATTAATATAAAATATTGTGATTTTTATGGTTCTCAAAACTATAAATTATAACGATGGTTTTTACCATGAAAGCTTAATTGTGGTATTTTTACCGCCTTTAATAGTAATTGACTCTTAACTGAGGTATTTGTACAAACCGTTATATGCCAACTATGAAATATAGTATCTTTGTCGCCTTTATAGGTCTGCTTTTATATGTCAATTTTTTTTTTTTAAAAACGACTTAATATCATTTTATTAAAAAACTTCAAAAGAGGGAAATAAGTTTCAAGAAATAAAATTAGACAGACCATAATTTTGTTAAAAATAGTTTTAAATAACTGAATTATAAAACAAACAGAACAAAAACAATTGAATTATAAACAATTTCATCAAACAAGAACTTTTGAATCTTCATTTTCTTGTAATAATTTTATAGGGCAATTGACGTCTGAAATATTTATATACTTCTTGATTTTGTATCTTGTCGCCAATATTTTTCTGAATTTTAGTCAAATGATGAATTGGTATAGTTGTATAACCTTTGAAGACCATATTATTTTATGCCAATCGACTACTACCTCCTTTGTTCTAATGATCTCACATGCTTTTTCTTCCACGAAATTTTTATTCATAATAGTATTCAAACTCTTTCCATCAGTGTTTTCATTGAATTGCATATTATTAATCAGATTCAGAATTCTGATTCCTTCTAGAATACTCTTCTGTGTAAAAATCAACATATCACTTTCGGGAGTTACACTTGTATGAGGAGATATTTTAAAAACATAGTTAAATGTTTAAGAAACATTATACTTATTAACCCTTAAATATATATAAACTTAACTTAGTAACATTAAAAAAAAAAAATTGTTCATCCTGAATATTATTTATAAAAAATTAAAGTTGAATTTATAAATAAAGTATTTGAATATTCATTCATAACTCATGTTCAAAGGTTTATCAACCATTACGTAACTTAGTAAGATTACAAAATATCAATTTATGAATACAAAATTTGATTCTATTAATAAAATGTTTAAAGGTAGAAATGAACAATATCAATTTATGAATACATTCCCTAAATATCCATTATAATAACCATTTGTAATCAAATTCACTTTTTTTTCATTTGAGATATGGTCTTTATTTTTTATTTTTTATTATTGTTAATGTTATTTCTACTTCCTTTCATTTTCGCATCCAGTACTATAGATTTATTGAAGCGGCGTGACTCTTTTATTTATATAGGTGCCTACTTCCGACATTTCTCCTTTGTCGTAGTTCTCAATAAGTGGTTTTTTTCTTCCTTCTTGGATGCACTACAACAAAACATACTTTTAGCGACACTTATATGCCAACCCATATTAAGCGTGAGTAAAAATTAAAAGAAAAAAACTTTTGTCAACCTTTATATCTATACCACCACCTTTATTTTTTTTATATACCAACTTTGTAACTTTGTTAAAACCTTATAATTTAAATATTCTAAATTTTAATAATTTTTATGTTTTATTTTAAAACTTTGTAAATATTTTATTTTAATTTTTTTAAAATTAAATTTGACTTAAAATTTTGTTAACATTAAAATTTAATTAATATTTTTTATATAACATATTTTTTAAACTTTTTATAGTATTATTAATATATGTCTTTTATTTAATTATTATTTAAATTTAATTAAAATAAAAGAAAAAAATAGGAGAGGGTTCATTAGTTTTTGAAATGTTAATATGACATTTATCCCACATCGGAGAAAAAGAAGAAGTTTTTGGTATATAAAATATAAGAGAGTTCATTAGTTTCTAAAGTGTTTTTAAGATTATAATGTGTTGGACTATGGTTCATCCTAAGGGTTTAGGGTTATAATAGTAGAGATAAAAAAAATAACATCTAAAATGAAAATAGAAAAAAATAAATTTAAAAATAATAGTTTAAAAATAAAATAGACTTTTAGCGACGTTTTTTAATTTTGCAACGCTTAAATAAACGTTGTTAAAACTTGCCTTTCGGCAACGCTTGTACCGACGCTTAAATAAGCATGGTAAAAACTTGCGCCCACCCTGCTTCTGGCGACGCAAGAATAAGTGTCGGTAATGTTTTTGGCGACGCTTTTAAAGGTTGGAAGAAGTCTTTTTAAGCGTCGTCGAAAGTAATTTTTGTTATATTGATGTTAGCAGGAGAAAATTTGTTGATAAGAATGATATTATTAAATTATAAGTAACTAAATAAAAATTTATTTGAAAATTTGTAAAAATTAAAGTTACAATCGGCAACCAAATATTTTTCAAGAATTAAAGCTAATTAAGAAAACATAATATTTCTTTTATAAACACATTTTATTCCGTGTCCATTTCTATTAAATAAACACATGTTTTTATTTGTGATAAACAAATCAACTCAATTACAATAGAATTTGAGATTAGTATAGTTCTTACTAGGTTATCTTGTTTTAATTTGTTTTGATATAAAAATACCTTTTCGTTTCTAGATTAGTACTGGGATTTGATATATGGGGACGGTTTCCTCGTTTTCATTCTTTTGATCCTTATTTTTATTTTTGTATTCCCTTAACAATGGTATTTGGTATTTGATTTGATATTTAATTATATTATATTAAATTTCATTTAAATTAAATATATTGTATTTTACCAATGTAATGATATTTCTCCACTTATATGTTATTATATATTAAACTATATATAGATATAATAATACAAATTTCGACATTATATTTGTTACATGTGTCCCCAAGTGATTTTGCCTGCAATTGTGACACGTGTTCAAATATTGGCCCCAATATTTGGGGTTTGAAACAAGTTGTAAATTACATCTAATTTTGAAATTATTTATTTTTTAAATTTCAACATATGTAAAATTAGTTGTATTAAATTTAGTTGGAAAATAATTTACTACATGAGTTATTCGGTATTTGATTATTTTTTATTTTGTCAAAACATATTGTATAGGATGACATATATATATTTTTTTTTATGTAATATGATCTAGAGATTTAACAAAACATAAATATATTTCGTGCACATTTAGTTAAAAAAAATATGATCTAATTCAATAATATCTTTTATTCAAAATAAAAATAAAACCACCCTCACTTTCTGTCAAATATAATTTGTATATATAATATCCTTTTAATAATATATATTTAATAAAACTTAATTATACTATTAAAAAATAAAATGTAGTAAAATATTTTTATTTTTGTAAAATAAAATATTTTTAAATAATAATTTGTATATTAAAGTTTTTTTTATGTAGCATGATATAGAGATCTATTAAAGAATTAATTTTCATATTTATCTTCAGTAATATTTTTCAACCAAATCAAATTAAAATCATTTTCGCTTTTTACTTCTATTTTGTATGAGGGTAAAATTATTATTATGAACTATATATATATATATAGATGGTTGACACTCAAATATTGAATTGATGTAGAGTAAAATACAATAAATCATACACAAATTAATAAAATTATTTCAACAATCATATTTTGTCTGGTTGTTTAAGTGTTCATATATATGAAACTTTGAAATCAGAATTAGTGGTTGGTTTAACGAGCATTTTAAAGTGTGAGGTTATGAAATGGAGGTCGAGTGGTGGGTGATTTGTCGAGTGTGAAGCCGAAATTAGTGGTTGGTTTGACAATAATTTGAAAGTGTGAGGTAATGAGATAGAGGTCGGGTGGTGGGTGGTTTGTCGAGTGTGAGGTTGAAATTAACGGTTGAAATGTGAGGTCACGAGATGGATATCGAGTGGTGGTTAGTGGTTCGTTTGACTTTGGATGAGAGGTCTGTGATCAATTGAGATTGATTGTTGATTTGTTGAAGTGAGAGTAAAAGAAAGGTCGACTAAGATTGATGAGTGGTTTGTCGAGGGATAAAGGCATATGTAAAAGTGTGAGTCATAAGATTATGTTTAGTGGGTGGTTTACCGAGAGGATAAAGAGTCATACGAAAAAGTGTGAGTAGCAAGATAATGGTCAATTGGAGGGTTATTAGTTGAGTTTGACGAAATATATTATATGTGTCATCAATTGAGGTAGACTAAGATTGGTGGGTGGTTTGCCGAGGGTTAAAAATACATAAGAAAAATGTGAGTCACAATATGAGGGTCAATTGAGGGGTGAAATGGGTACTGAAGGATAAAATATATGTTAATATTAAGTTTAAGATTAAACTTAATTTGTTTTATAAAATAAAACTAATTTTAAATTAATTAAATTTGAATAATATATATTTTATTTAAAATATTTAAATAATATTATATATATTTTTATTCATACAAATGCACATAAATAAATATATATATATATATATATATATATATATATAATAACTTTTAATTTAAAATATTGTAGGTATAATAAGTTATTTCTATAATTTAATTTTTATTTCTTAATTTATTTATTTTAAATAGTTTCTCTCTCCTAATATATATATATTTTAAATACTATTTTTTCTCTATTAACACGTATATAAATTTATATTGTTATTTTTTATACTAATAATACAAAAAATTCATCAAAATTTTTTATTAAAATATATAATATTACGTAACATATTTATAATAGATTTCTCTCTTTTTTTACTTATAAAATATATGTTTTCATATTTAATAAAATAAAAATATATATTTTTATTATTATATATTGTATGCTATATATATATAAATAATTTTATAAAGAAAATATTTATATTTATATATATATATATATATATATATATATATAAATATTTATATATAAAATTTGTTTTTGAAAACGTTTACAACCATTTCATAAAAAAATTCAAAAGTGTGAAGGTCAAGAATCATATCTAGACATATGACAATCAATAGACTCTTAAGTATAATAAAGGTAACAAACTAAAATATTAAAATCAAAGAAGTTCCTAATTATCACAATTAGAGTGTTTATTTTCATATAAGCCTAATGTGTCATGTGGCCTTCAGTCCCTTCCCCTATTCCTGTCCCTTCTCCTTGCGATGAAAGAAGATTGAATTAAAAAAGATGATGAAGTTTGTTTATTCTCAATGTGTAATCTTTCTTTGAACGAATTCGTGCTAATCTAATAGATAATATTCTTTTCAGGATTTCAAAATTTTTATCTTTGTTGTTCTCAACTATTTTGTCTTTACTTCCTTCAGCTTCTTCTATGGTATCCTCTACAACAACTTTGATAACCTATACATCATCTTTATTATTCTTAGTATCCTCCTCTCTGATTTCCTATATTACAACTTGACATTTTTTATAATCAACTTCCTTCATCTTTTTCATTCTTTGTTTCATTTCTACATTTTTTCTCTTCATCAACAGAAATCCCTTAATATATTTTCTTCAATTTCATTGTTTTCTTCATTTTCATAGTCCTCCTTGGTTTCTTCTTCTTTTTCTTCCTCCACATTTTGCTCTTTGCTTTTAGACTCTGTTTCTTTTTCTTGATTTTTTCTTTTCTTCTTGGCCTTTCAATATCTTAGGCTCTTCTTCCATATCTTGAGAACATTCATGCTGACATGTTGAAAAGTATTGAAGAATGTACACCTATCTAGTCTCCACACATGAGTTATTCCCATGACATTAGATTTTTCTTTCATGTCGACCATTGTCATATTATTCCACAATGTTCTATGTGGATTCACCTTTATACTAATTCTAACATATGATAGATGCTCTCCTCGTTCTGTTATTGGGTCCGTGTATAATGGTTTTTTCCAATAACCCTACAAAATGACTAATGACTTCTATTTTGTACATGTGTGCAAGGATATTCAAAATCTTGAACCTATATGTGCCGACTCTTTAGGTTTACTTAACAAGTTTAAATCTTTAGACCATCTTTTTAACTTCATGCAGTTGGATCCAATATATGTATGCCCATGTTCTAGAATTACATCAAGATTCGACCCATTCATGAATTGAATAAAGTAGAGATCATGGATATTTGTAGAGATCTTCTCCAGCCGCTTTTCCTTCCACGGTTTCATTAAAACTTCTTTAGTGATTGAAAATGATACTCTGTTTTTTTTTTCAATATAATTCCCTACCACCACATTTTCCCATTCCTTTATGCACTTTTTTTCTACTTTATTCAGAAGTTTAAATTCAAAAGAAGACTTAAATACCTCCACTTTTGTTTTAACTTCCCTCAAGAAGATTTTCCATTTGTAGGCATTGTTTTCAGCTTTCTTTCATGCATTTTTATTTCTTATCTCATTAACTTTCTAGGTAGAGTTGGTCCTAGTGGTAAATGTCTTCGATTTAGGAGCCTTCATCAACTCCCTCATTATAGCCATTGACTAATTTACTATATCTTCATATTCTTCATTCTTCAGCAAATTCCAGTTTTGAAAATAATGAATATTGAGTTGAACTATTATATGCTAGACTTTTTTCTTATTAATAACAATCTCTATTTTTTTAGAATTCATCAGAAGTTTGGTGATTTGGTTTTGAGGCCAAACAGATTTACTCTTTCATTATAACCAATATTTTAGGCTCCTTCTTTCTTTCCTTGCTTTTCTGCATTATTTTCATCATAAATCTTCTTCCCCTATTTTCTTGCTTTATTTTTTCTTTAGAAATTTTCACAACATTTGATTTTTCGTTGCTTTTGTCCTGTTTTTCTTGAATGACTTCTTCATCAATCTCCTTGAAACCTTCCATAACAAACTCTTTAACTTCATTGTCTTTATTACTTTTCTTTTTCATAAATTTATATTAATCTCCTCTTCTAGCCTATCAGTAACAAAATGTGGATATTCTCACCCTAAGAGTGTTCTTAATCCGTTGTCTATTTTTTTTTTTAAATTTTTTTCAATAGTAAGAGATATAATTTGTGTTTATTATATATATTAAATGTTATATATATATATATACATTAATATAAAAAAGAAATTATGAATTTTTTTATATCATTAATTAAATATAAATATATTAAATTAAATATTATATTATATGATAGGATCGATGTAATCAATAAAGATGGATGTCTGACTATTGATAAGAACTTCGGATTAATGGAATGATAAAAATCCTGTTAGGGATTAATATCTCTTTGTTTTGATTGAAGCTTTGAACCAATGAAAGATGAATGACAGAGAGTAAATAACACATCAAGTTGTTTATGGATGTTCAGAGCTAACTTTCCTACGTCATCCATTCTTCCATAACCGGAAGGATTTCACAATACTTCTTTAATCAAATACAGCTTACTGAATAGCTAACACTCTATTGAACAGAACAGACTCTGTTCAACTTACAATATGATTAAAAATATCTCTCAGCTAAAATAGTGTTTTGATTCTCTCTCTTGAACTTGAATATGATTTACAATAAGTAAGTGCAAGAGCAGATGAGTAAGATTGTAAAAATGAGCAGAGTAACCGGTGATTCGGCCGTTGTCCTTGGACATCTATATGTAGTAAAAGGACACCAACGGTCGAATCTTCTTCCTAGATACGTGGCACGCGCCCATTGGATGGTCACCTAAATGACAAAGTATACAGAGTTTGTGCTTCTGGAACGTGGCTGTACTAAACGGTAGTGCGCGATATTTTCTTTCTGCAACTGTCCTGTACTAAACAAGAAGTGGGAGGAATCTTTGCGTACGTGGTGTTTATTCATTGGATGCAAATAACTGGCGTACTGGTCTGCAAGAGAAAGTGGAGCAGGATTAGCGTACAACTAGTTGATCGTGGGTAGACGTATGCTAACTTCAGACGGCTGCTGAAGCGAGGCAATAAACGTGCTCCATTAGACTACCATGTCTAATAAAGTTAGACGCCACCGTCTATCAGATATATCCATTAGACTACCACGTCTAATGAAGTTAGACTGCAGCGTCTAACTTCACATCCCATTAGACTTACCACGTCTAATAGAGTTAGACTGTAACGTCTAACCTTACATCACTTAAGACTAATCTGAAGGAATTAGACTGACACGTCTAACGACGTATCTGTTAGAATTACACGTCTAACTACGTATCTATTAGACTGGCACGTCTAACTACGTATCTGTTAGAATTGCACGTCTAACTACGTATCTGTTAGACTGACACATCTAACTACGTATCTGTTAGACTAGCACGTCTAACTACGTATCGGTTAGACTGACACGTCTAACTACGTATCGGTTAGACTGGCACGTCAAACTACGTATCTGTTAAACTGGCACGTCTAACTACGTATTCGTTAGACTTACACATCTAACTACGTATCTGTTAGACTGACATGTCTAACTACGTATCTGTTAGACTGACACGTCTAACTATGTATCTGTTAGACTAACACATATAACTACGTATATGTTAAACTTACACGTCTAACTACGTAACACGTCTAATTAGTCTGCTTAGACCACGTCTAAGTTTGCCAAATCTGATGCACCTGCGTAGAAACAATTAGACGACTTAGCTTCATTCATATCTAAACATCATCAAAACTTAATTGATTAATATTTAGCACTTTTCTGTTAATTAACTTTTTACTTAGTTTTCCAAATAATTTTTTCTAATTTAATTAACTCTTAATTTTCCCAACAATTTCCCCCTTTTTGATGATTTAAGCTAAATGATCAAAATCAGTTGAGTTAATTTAATCCCGAAAAATTTCCTTTTTTTATGATGTTACAACCATGCAATCTTAAATAAACCATTGTAAATACCCATCAAATACGATCAAAATAATTCACAAAATATCCCAACATAAGTTAAAAACCAGCAAAAGTTTTAAATCATAAGTTTTAAAATGAAAATGAGATAAGCAAGGAAAGAGAATTATGGTCCTTCCCTTTTCACGTTTGCATCTTCATCTTCTGCATCCAAAGATTTGCCAGTTAGGAGATTGAGATACCGAGTGGCAGCACCTCGGCCGCCTCCACTTCCACCGCCTCTGTCGCTTCCACGACCGGAGCTTTTTCTTGGTCTTAGACCTTCTTCATCCTCTTCAGCAGTTTTTCATTTGGATCGGGTTCCTCTAGCAGCTCCTCTGACAGCTTCACCTCTAGAACTGCCTCCCCCTTTTTAACATTATCAACTGCAACAACAATAGGTAGTTCAACACGGGATTTGTCTTTAATGGCGTTGATTTAGGCCAATTCAATCGCTTGAATGGACTTAGCAAGAGAATCAACTTGCTCTATTCTTTCTGCTTTGGATCTACCCATTGATTTGGTAACTTCCACCAATTGATCTTGAAGGAGATCTATTGAATTTACGATGACCTGATGAAGTTCCAAGTTGAAGGCCTTTATCTCGGCATATTGTTCTGTTTGAGTAGTAATGACACTTTTCTCAAACTTGTTGTGCTTGGAATTTACAATGTTGAGTTCATATGTGTTTCGGTGTATAGTCTTTTCCAATTCTCTCTTAATAGCGAGGAAGGATAACATCTCTTTTTCTGACTTATCACCGAGCCCTTTTTAAGATTGACCAACCTGGACTGCATATCCTCCATATTCAGATTGATGGAACTTATTGCATCCATAATTGAACAGAATTTTGCATCTCCGTGAAACGTCTCTTCGGAAGAGTGAGCAGCTGAGGACATAGCTTGAGAATGGGCAGGGGAAGTCCGAATTAAGCTTATAGGCGTGTTCACTTGTAAAGAACACTCGGGTTCTTTATCCTTAGAATGTGAAGATGGGGCCTTAGAAGCATCCTTAGATTTGTCTTCTTCATTTATAATATCAGCACATACTTGCTGAATTCCTCCTGAAATGTCGTCAAAATGCAGAGGAAGTTCATTAACATACTCGTCGATGTTTGTAGCTGTAATGAAGGGAGATGATCGAGGAACGGGAGAACACGAAATGAAGAATTCTTCTAAGGGAATATCCTTTGAAGAATATTCCTTAGACTCTTGTTCCCCCTCAATAGAAGAGGGAATTTCCTCGAGAACAGCTTTCTTCAAAGGTTTCCCCTTTGATTCTGAATTCGGAGACTTATCAGCAATCTTTGCTGATTCATCTTTTTCCACAAAGGGCTGTTCTTAAACAGTAATGGTAGGATCCATTTAGGTGTCTCCTTTGGTTGAATATAAGATAGAGGAGCTTTAACAACAACCTCTTCTTCCTCTTCTAGCACAGTTTTAGCTTGACCCAATGCAAGGATCTTATCAGCAGTCTGCAGGTCACATAGACGTGTCTCTTCAAAAGAAGTATTTGCCAACTCAATCAGATGGGCAGCAGCTTGCTCATCTTCTCCTAGCCCGGACTGATCAACATAAAAATTTCCATAGGCTTGTCTTCATCAAAAGAGTCATGAAATAGAGTTAACCCAAACGATTCTGTGACATGAGCCTTTTGGAGAACGGTTGTGCAATAACTATGCATAATGAGATCTAGCCTCTTCAAAGAATTTTGCTCCGTACGAGCATCTTTGTCCATAGGGTTGAAGTTGGCCTTTCTCTTTTCGAGAATGGGAAGAAGGATATGCCCCATGATGTCGGCCACCACCAGTTCCTTTCGATCGAGAGCTTTAGAAACCACGTTTGTCATAGCCCATATTAAGATTCTCTTTTCATTTTTATTACGTTCTTGCATTCTGTACAATCTCCTTTTCTGAGAATATCTCATTAAATTGAATTTCCATTATGTAATTCACCCAAGTGTCAAAGATGTTGATTTTCTCAGCATCCCTCTATTCAACCTGCTCCATTACAAGGTTGACAATGCAGCCAGATTCAGATACCTTCTCAGAGATTCAACAACAATCTCTTTTCCTTTTCCAGGAACCTCATCAGGTTTAGCTTTATAAAAGTACATAGGTTCGCGAATATTGATGCCAGGGGCTCCTTTTGTCGATCTCATAATTTCAAAAGGGGTCTTAGGTTTCTGAAACACCCCTTTCTAGAAGAACGGACAGAACGCCCTTCCCAATAAAATTAGATTGCATTTCAATAATCTTGGCCACGAGAGGCTCAACAACCGGCAGAGTAGGACCCTGCTCAGAAGATACAACGGCAGCAGCAGACGTTGGAACAATGGTCTGCTCTATTTCAGATGGGATAATGTTAGCAGTCTCAACAGCTGCTGGCATTTCAATAACATTGGAAGCGACAACAACCGCTTGCACTTTGGGATGGACAGGCGACAAGACCCTCTTAGCATTTTCAATTGTTAAACCGACTGGATCAATAGTCGGCCCGACAACTTGTTCCATCACAGGACATCACAAATGGGCACAGAGTCTAAAGGAGAAGAGGAGATTACCTTATTAGACTTTTTAGACGCCTTAGACACACTAGACGCTTTAGACGCCTTGAACTCTTTCTTCTGATCCACAGAATGACCAGATGACTTAGCATGTTTCTTCAACGGGCTGGGGATGGAGAGAGTGAAGAAATAGGAATGGAGGCAATAGGAAGAAGATTTTGTCTTGCCTTGGAGTCAACTACTCCAGAATCTTTCTTCAAGGAGCTCTTATGCCTGTTCGCACTTATCGCGGACTCTATAACCGATTTGGATCGCTTTTCCCCAGTAGACAGCACATAAGCAGTTTGTCTCTTCGAACGAGTGACCGACTGACCACCTATATATTGGCTGGAAGAGCCAGAACCTATCTCCTTCGAGAGCTTCATTCTTTCGAATTTGTGTATATGCGGCTCGGGTTAATAGCCTCACCCTCACCCATAGGGACACCCAAATGATTCAGAAATGACTGAGTTGGGCCGTGAAGCTTTCACTCTCCTTATTCTTGGAATATATCGACTCATAGAGATTAGAAAAGAGAGTCGAAGCCCAGTTTACTTGAATACCTTTTGAGATAGTAGTCATATAGTCGAATCGATCCTGAGTATATGAATCGAAAGATCCTATCCTTCCTTGGAGCGCCTTTGCTACAATGTCGTTTAATTGGGTGAAATGCGACTTTAGAGCCTTCTTCTTCCCGTTCATCCTTATCACAAAGTCTTCGTTGGAAAAGACTGTCTTCATCTCCGTGATAGTCTCTTCCGGTAAAGCCAGATTAAACTTGTGAACCTTCGATGGAAGTTCAAAGAACTCCGCATAGGCCGATTCGTTGAAAGAAATAGGAGATTCATTCACAGTCGCCTTGATGGATTTTCCGACCAAGACCGCCGTCTTGAAAAACTCGCGAACGTCCTTCTCGTAAAATATAAATGGACCGCCGAGATATTTTCCGACCCGGAATACTCAAATGATCAAAACATATCAAGATAAACATTATGAATAAAATGTAGCAAGAAATTAGGGGAAGAAAGAAGGAATTTGGAATGTTGGTTACAATGAACGAACAAATCTCTTTGGACTGAAAAATCAAATCACAAAGCTCTTGATGCATGCAAAGAAATGAGAGATTGTGCTCAACAAAGAAAAAATGCAGCAAACAACCGTCCAATTGATTTTACACTATCTTAAGGACTGAAATTTACTATAGAAGGAAGAGTATGAAAAGTTAGTAAACTGGTCAGTTGAAACAATGAGGGAGCTAATGAAGTCCCCTATATCTAAGACCTATACTATCAGGAGCAATTTCAGCGGGAGAGTAAACGAGGTCTGAAAAAATAACACAGGAAAGAAAACAGAGGATCATGCTTTTAAAGGAAATTCTACTTGGACAATGTTAAAACAAAAGTGGTGGTACTCAATTCTCCTTTTGAATTTAAACTGACAACTGAAGTGGAAGAAAAATGTGTTAAAGAATGGGAAAATGTAGTGGTTGGAAACTATATAAGGAAGAATAGAGTATCATTCTCAGTCACCAAGTAAGTCTTAATGAAACAATGGGAGTATAAGGGACTAGTTAAGATTTCTGCAAATATACATGAACTCTATTTTCCGCAGTTCAAGAAGAAATCAAACTTGGATGATATTCTGAAATATGTGCATACTTATATTGAATCAAATTGTATGAAGATGGAGAGATGGTCTGAAAAATTAAACCGCTAAGCAAACCAAAAGAAATAGTTCATATATGGTTTAAGTTTTGGAACATCCCATCACATATGTACAACGTATAAGCTTTAAGTCACTTTGCAAGTTTATTGGGAAAACCATTATACATGGACCCAATTACAGTAGGAGAAGAACAATTACCTTTGCTAGAATAAGCATTGAAGTGCACCCTCAAAGTACGCTGTCAAAAAACATGACAGTAGTTGATAGGAATGGAAAGTCTACAATCATGGAAATCTTATATGAATGGATGCCAGACATGTGTGTTTTCTGTGATACTTTTCAACATGCTAGCACTAAATGTGAAAAAACGGTTGAGGAAGAGCATAAAATCCTAAAAGCCTAAGAAGAAGAAAAGTAGATAAATGAAACGAAAGAATCAAGAATCAAAGAGTATACTAGGGAAGTTAAAGAAAATCAACAAGGAAAAATAATAGGAAGAAATCAAGGAAGAATCAGAGAAGGAAGAAAGTAATGATGTAGAGGAATAAAGAAAGGTATAATCAAATAATAAAGAAATCAACGAAACTAATGAAATAGGGGATATTGAAGAAGATAAACCTAAAGACAATGAAGATGAAGAGTTAGAAGATGAAATCAAAAATATAATAGAGAAGAAAAACACAGAGGAAACCAAGGTTGTTGATCCTCAAACACGTAAAACTGAAATTGAAAAAAATAGTGACAAAAGACCTGAAATCCTGAAGAAGAATACATTTTATTATATTAATACGAGTTCATATAGAGTAAAATTAAACAATAAGAGCAGACAAACATCATCATAAACTTCAATTCAATCTCCCTTCATGAAGAATGCAAGAAGAATGGGAAGTGGAAGAAGGCAATATGGTCCAAAGGCGGATATGGAGACAACATAGGTTGGGATAGCTAGATTATAGTCTTTGTTCATTATAATCTGTGTTTTGTAATTTGATTTGACTGCCACCATTTAGAAACTTTTGGGACTTTTTTTTGTAATCTTACAATCAAAACTAGGGTTTATTTAGTTTTAATTATTGATTCCTCCCACTTTTGGACTTTTTAATTAAATAGTGTTAAACCGTTTTCCAAAAAAAATAATAAAAAAGTTAATATACAAATTAAATCAATTAAGTTATGTAAATTGATTTTAGATTTATATTATTATATTTCTTTTTAACCATCTATCATTATATTAATTAATTAATATATTAAACTTTTATTATTTAATTTGTATAAAATTTAATTTTTAATATTAAAATCATTATAACTAATTTGAACTTTACAAATTTTAATGTTTTTAATTTAAATTTATAAGAAAAATAAAAAATATTTTAAATACACCCAATATATTTAATAAATTATTTATTAATCTAAATCCTTATCTTTATTCAAATTATAAAAATTAATTTTGAGATTTTTAAATTTGGAAATTTGTTTTGAAATAAAAATAATTGTATTGAGATTTTGATAATAATAAATGCAGGATGATTTTAACAATAATAAATATAATATTCAAATACCAACTAATAAAGTTTTAAAGATTATATAAAAGTTATAAAATATATTTATTTAATTGCATAAAGATTAGACAATATATAATATTTGTTGGAAGATTTTGACAATAATAAATAAAATGATTTAAACATCAACTAATAAAGTCATAAGGATTATATAAAAGTAAATAAAATTATCAAATACGTATATTTGGTCAAATTTTCATATTATTTTCATCTCAAAAAATATTTCAGATTTTTATAATCTTATAAAAGGATTTCTATAATTTCAATAAAGTTATAAGGATTTGAATTGACAAATAATTTATTGAATATATAGGGACTATATAAAATATATTTTATTATTCTTGTAAGTTTGAATAAAAACAATTA